>NW_026732575.1:212500-400000 GCF_028476545.2 Physella acuta
ATTCAACTTGTTAAAAAAAAAGCAAGTACAATTTTTTTGTTTATAACTGAAAGCAATCAGTAAATAGCCACTCTTCTACTGGGAATAAAACATAACTAATATTAAAATAATAACACTAATAACACATAATGGTATGAGTAGATTTATTACACCTGATCAACAGTAATATATATATATATATATATATTTGATTATATATTTGGGTTATACACAACGTTATAAAAGCTTTGAATTCCAGCGTAAACATGTGTTCGCCTTGTCTGTTACAATAACATTGGAATAGAATGGTCACCGACCTAGGACGCAGTAAATAACATAACTAGCGATACACATGTGGGAGGAACAGTTTGGTGTGGTCGGATATAGCTATAAGAGATAATCATTTTATACAATTCATTAAGGGAAAATTATAACAATATTATAACATTGTGGAGAATAGTAAAAATACATCAAATACTGACCGTAAAAGACAAATGACAATAAACGGTTGATATATGTTTCTCTTTTCTTAAAAAAAAATCAAATACCTTCTATTAGGAAGCGATAGCTGCTAATATCTTGGACGCACCTATACATAGAGTGGGGGTTAGTGTGCAGGTACGCAGTGATCAGTGTAAAAAGGACCGAGTTCACCGGTTACCGGCCCTTTTATCGCACCAGCGACGGGCATGTCCCATCACCCTTTTCGGCTTGGGAGGAGACAAAATGTAAATCTAACGAATGAACAGTCTAACGGTCCTGGGATTCCATATGACCGGGAGGTGGAGGGGGGGGGAAGGAATGGGGGGGGGAGAGTCGGAGCACTGGTGGGGGGGGGGGGGGTGGAGGTTGTAACGACGATGGCGGTAGAAAAAAACAAAACCGTCACAATGCCGATACAATTATAAAAAAAACAAAATTTCGTATTATCTTACACAACAGTATGAGCTGAAAATGAAATCAGGATACAGAAATATAGAAGCTTTTGACAAAATCATTTACTGTGGATTGTCTAGAAAATATAATTAAGAAAACAATAATTGTAAGTTAAATAAGTAAAGGTCTAGGACATTACTCCCCGGTTATTTAACCACCCCATCCGATGAATATTCAACCACGTTTGCAATTATCCCTAAGATAAATTAATCCAGAGCCATCAAACCCCAGCGATTTTCTAAACAACACTGTTGACCCTGAACAAAACAGTTGTCCAACACAGGTGTAGAGAACTACTGCGCCTACTGCCCGTATCACATGAAACTTTACTTCCGTTTGTGTAGTGAAAACAATTTCTACATTTGTGAACTTTTCAATAATATTAATTGAATAAAGTGAGCACATAAATATTAGATGTCGTGTCGAACTTTATCTTAAAATCTTTGCATATCTTGGTCAAGTAAATTCAGGTTTTGTTTTTTTGTATTTTTAAAATATTTGTAAAATGATAAACATCTCTGTTGTTATATTTGTAAAAAAAAATTATTACATTTAAAAAAACTGGGTGTATTTACATATTTTTTATATATTTTAATGCTTTTAAAAAGTGATTATCTCACGTTTATCTTACTCTTGATGCCATTCAAACTTTTAAAAATACGTGTCTTATCGTTATACAATTTTATTAATGAAATATTCGTACTGTACAAAATAAAGCTGGTATTTGCATATATTGTTTTCGTGAGCTACTTTTTATCAGAATAAGAATACAGCATATTATCTTTTTAAAATGATTATCGGCTTTAATTGTAAGACTTTATGCAATTCGAATTAGCTTGCTCCATATTTTTCATTGGGTTAAAATTACATTAGTTATCCTTCAAGATCTTGAAAAACATAATTGTTTTTAAAGCTTTAAAGTTTGATCTAGGCTCGGAGTGGCGGGCGACTAAGCACATGGTCGCTAAACAGAAAAATTAACCATCGGACGGATGAGGCTTAGGACCAGGTAACTCCGAAATCAAACTGGAGTTAAGCCCCTTGTCGTATTGAAAAATAAGAGTCAAACTGGAGTAGAGACCCTTTTAAGCGATTGATTACAAACTCGAGTTTACTTTCTGCAGCTCCTGAGAAACTGTTGACGTTCTTAAATTTGTGTAATAATGTGTTTACTTTCCTGCAAGTTTATTCAACTTTTTTTCTTCCTTTTCCGTATATTTGCATATAGTTTTTCAATACAATCTATTTGTGTTCGGGAATGTATTTTTACGTTCTGCATTTTGTTTGTATGTTAATTGTTGTCATTATTCAACATGATTCCCCACGATTGGAAGGGAGCGAAACTCTTATAAAATATAATTGTGTAATTTCTGTGTTGTCTCCCTGCAAAATAATATATATATATATATATATATATATATATATATATATATATATATATATATATATATATATATATATATATATATACATATATATATACATAATATATATATATATATATAAATATATATATATACATATATATATACATATATATATACTATATATATATATATATATATATATATATAGGCTATATATATATATATATATATATATATATATATAGGCCTATATATATATATATATATATATATATATATAGGCCTATATATATATATATATATATATCTATATATATATATATATATATATATATATATAGGCCTATATATATATAAATATATATATATAAATATATATATATATATATATATATATCTATATATATATATATATATTTATAGGCCTATATATATATATATATATATATATATATATAGCTTAATATATATATATTATATTTATATATATATATATATATATATATATATATATATATACATATATATATATATACATATATATATATATATATATATATATATATATATATATATAGATATATATATATATATATATAGGCCTATATATATATATATATATATATAGGCCTATATATGTATTTATTTATATATATATATATATATATATATATATATATATATATATATATATATATATATGTGTGTGTGGTGTGTGTGTTTGTTTGTTTGTTTGTTTAAACGAACCGATATTTTAAAAAAAAATCATACAAGTGATAAGTTTACTTAGAAAATAATTTATCAAAGAACTAAAAGTATTTTTTTTTGCTATTTATTTGTTGGAAATATTGTTTTATAGAAATCAAAATTAAGATCAATTAATTTACAAACAACTCAGAATTTACTTAGTTTTATATCTCTCATAACATCCTGTAGTCTACAACCGCACAGTACTTTTTTATTAAGTGTGGAAGTGGTTTTATTTATATAATCCTTTTAATTGAATACAATTTATTAGTGTATAATTAGAATAGGAAAGAACCAGTTGCAATTGTTAAAAGATGAGCACAACTTGATTTTAATGGATCGGATACGTCTTCTACTTAAGAAAACTTTTTAAAAAAGGTTAATTAATTAAAAAGGTAATCAGACTCCTGTGTGTCGATAACAAGTATGGATAAAGTGTTGTAAAGTGGGTTCTGTTATAATAATGCAATTAATAAAAAAATGTGTTAAGTTAAGCGATATAAATAAAGCGTCAGTGGTAAATTGTAAATTTTATTGCGTTAACTGAAAATGAACAGTTAGTTCATTAAGTAATGTATATCATAATAGTGTAATACTAGCAGGGATAATATAATTCAACTGGTATATACGTCTGCGCCACTTCACTACAGGGAGAAGAAGTGTCTACTGACACGTGAACTAAGTCACAGGCAGGATGAGAACATAATGAAAATGCTGTAGCTAGTATCAGTAAAAATACTAATAGCCAAATCTGATAACCACATTTCTTTTAAGGGTTTATAGCCGACAAGTAAACTAAATGAGCAGGTTCTATGGCTACCGATCAAGGTCACGATTTTTTGGACTGTAATAATATAATAAATTACCAAAAACTGCGAGAATATACTACATGTGTTTTTATTAGATTTAGAAAATACGTTTTTATATTGTTATATGAATTGCATGAATTACAAAAACAAATCTAAAAAAAAGCAGCGCTAGTGGGTGTAAAACCCACGGCCCTCCTCTTGTGAATGCCAGTAAGAAGAGAGAGACTTTTTGGTTTAAAATTAGTATCGCGTTGTGTCATGTGAAAAATCTAGCCAACGAGAGAAAAGCTTGGTTACGGGAGGTTGGAGAGGAAAAGAAAGTATGTAGCTGACGGGGTGGTAAGCAAGATGGCGGTACAGTTTTACCGTCACACGAAATTTTATGTTATAAACAAAAAATATCCATATCATATTGAAAGGATGTTTTTAAAAAGGCTACAGGACATTACCCCCTGGATATCCCCCCCCCCCGGACATTCCCCCCCCCCCCCGTATTTACCCCCCTGTCAATTACCCCCCGGGGAATTACTCCCCCCCCCCTCTCAAGTTAAAATCCTAAGTCTAACTAGAATTTTATACCTATATACTACTTTAATCAAAACCTTAAGAAAAAGACCAAAACCTAAGCATCCACCTTAGCCTAAAACTTCACACAAAACCAAAGCTAGACACAACCTTAACCCTAAAACTAGCTCTAACCCTAACCCTAACCCTAGCCCTAACCCTAACCCTAAACCTAGCCCTAAACCTAAACCTAAACCTAGCCCTAAAACCTAACCCTAACCCTAACCCTAACTCTAACTCTAACCTTAACCCTAACCCTAACCCTAACCCTAACCCTAACCCTAACTCTAACCCTAACCCTAACCCTAACCCTAACCCTAACCCTAACCCTAACCCTAGCCCTAGCCCTAAACCTAACCCTAACCCTAAACCTAGCCCTAACCCTAACCCTAACTCTGTCGGGGGGGGGGTAATGTCCTACTGGGCGGGGGGTAATTGACAGGGGGGTAATTGACAGGGGGTAATTACTCTGGGGGTAATGTCGGGTGGGGGGATATCCGGGGGGTAATTGACAGGGGGGAAATGCCCTGTTCCCTTTTAAAATACACCCCAGGTTTAAAATATTCCGAAAAAATGTGTTGTAATCAGCAAGCCCATACTAAGTTGTGCTAAAAGTAAAATGTCTATCCCAGTCAGTTATTTTTATCAACGATGTAAACCGGTTTGAAGATTATACGACGATAACCTGTACGTTTAAACCCCCACATTCCATAAAAAATTGTTTTCCCCGTATTCGTTTTGATTGACGTGAATTTATGTTTTCCTGTATACGTGGTCTATTTTCGTCACCGTTAATATCTGTTTTTCAGTTTATCTGTTCTATTTATGCGATCGTTGATTTCGCAATCACATTTATCACATTTTATCTAGTCAAGAGTATCTTCGACGTATCGTTTTTACATGGAGTTTTTAGCTCAGTTTACAAACAGATTTAAAATCTTCACTTCAATAGATAACCGTATCAAGTTGCACCAGAACTTGGCACATTACAGTCTTAATATTTTGGATACAAAATCTCAAGTTAAAAATAAATTTTATTTACCCTATCTTAATTAGTGACATCAGGCAGAAAAAAAAATGCGAAAAAAGATACCTGGATACTCCTTTTTAAACCAGCCCGCGTTTCTGTTCGTTAGTTGAGATTTACGTCGTTAAAGTAAAGTTTGTTTGTTTATACAATAATAATATTGTACCATTTTAATAACCATAAAGAAAAGGCTGGACCTCTTCGTAAATATTTGTAAAGGTATACAATAAATAATATAGTGACCAACGTTTTTCCTTTTTTTCAAACTTTAATATGTCTGCATTATTCGGTTGCATTTTTTTTATCGAACTTAAACCCGGTCATGCAGCATTTTGTTTTAAATGTTCAAAGATCGACCAAGAAAAAAAGTGTTTGTGTCCGTGCTTGTTGATCCTCTAAAATAAATTTAGCCAGCTGGTGGGGATTAATACTATTGCTCACCCCTCGAGTCCGCCTTGGTGTCCGGTCAAAAAAACCCTGGACAAAAACCCCCCGACAAAACCCCCCTGGACATAAACCCCCGCGACATGAACCCCCCTGGACAAAAACCCCCGCGATAAAAACCCCGTGGACAAAAAACCCTACGTGATATAAACCCCCTGGAAAAACCCCCGCCCCCCGCTATTTAAACCCCCTGGACAATAACCCCCCCGCTTTATAAACCCCCTGGACAAAAACTCCCCAATTGAGGTTTATATAAGAAAAAACCAAAGATGATGAGAACCAAAATTAATATATAAATACAAAACAAACATTAGAAAAAAAATGTTATATTTTTATTATAACTTTAAAAAGACATGTTGTGAGCGATGCTTCGCAAATACTCAATAATGGTGGACTCATTTAAATTTTTAACAACAGTTAAAATTCGAGAACTGGTATAAATATATTTTTTTTCTGTTTTGGTAAACAGTGACCTGAATTAATCTGTGTACAATAATTCTATGGAGCGATTGTTCCTCTTTAATAAAGTCAATGAATTTTTAAATATTTGGGTAGCAGCATCCCAAATTCGACTGGAAACTTCTGTGCCAGCCTTCAATTGAGTTGTCTGTTTTTGGCATATGGTCTTCTGCACCGTGTGTGCTTGTTCCACATATCAAGTGGAAACCTAGTTTGTCTCAGACCTCGACGTTGTGGTCCTGTATTTTTCTGTATATATTTTGGCTAAGATGGAAGAAACTTCCTTTCACCTCACACTATGGAAATACCCTTTAAACATTTTTATCACAGCCATTTCAAAGTCAATCATAATAGAAATGGGTTGCAGGTTTATGTTTAAGACCGTTAGCTGCTGTAAGGTGTTATCGGTACCCGATCATTGATCAAATACAACAAGGTCACTCCTTGATTTCGAATAGCATTTTTTTAGGTAGAAACAATTTTCTTAGTCGTAAAAAATTAAACTAATTTAATGTAAATTATTTTTATTTTTTGGTTCACATCATCGTTATTATTTCTTTATTTCAACCTCAGTCCGGGGGTTATTATCCGGGGGGTTTATGTCGCGGGGGTTTTTGTCGATGGGGTTTATGTCCAGGGGGTTATTGACCGGGAGCCGTCCGCCTTTTTGCCACGCGCGCTACCTGCCACGCGCGCGCAGTGTAAAACGAGTTTACTTCACGAACTGCACGACCAATGTCTATAAAATAGTCTTTGTGATTTTTTTACAACCCTGGCTATAAAATTTTCTTATACAGCAATTTAAGTATTTTAAAATTAAAAAAAAAACATTCCTAAAGCCTGATTAAATTGGAATACCTTACGAGAAATTTTAGGGGAGATATCTCCTGCTATATTTTCCTCATTATTTTAGTACAAAAAAATAGCATAACCAAAAACAATTTGCATACCTAATGAAAACAATTAACGTGCGTAAAATAGCTCGGAAAAATATTTTTTTATATTAGAAACAAAAATGAACCATTTAAAAGTTAAATAAACATCACATTAAGTGCAATTTTATATCACAGTGTACTGTCATTGAGTCTTGAACCTGTGCTAAGTTTGCAAAAAATTGGCCAGGTGGAAAGGTTTACTTTTAGCTCGCTAGATTTGATACACGATGGTCGAAGAACTTGACACTACGCAAGAGGAGCATGTTAAATAAAAACTTGCAAATAAGCTTATTTACAAACCCAGGTCTTAAAAGATAAATACAAAATTTCTTAAATTGTATGGGGAAAGTGGTTTTAAAATACAGCCCATGTTAATCATCGGTTTTACTTGTCTATGTTTTAGCAGACTCATGATTAGATATGCGTGTCAGTTATTTCATGAAACGTATACAGGTTTTACGTTTGTGTTAAGATAACTCTCTGATTGTATTTTTCCCCGCCTTTGTTTAAACAATGTCCACATGTTATCTGATTTTGATGACACTTTAACCCCACTTTTAATTTTTAGATTAGGTGTTGAAGATTATACTTCAGTTTTATCTCGTCTAGAGTAGATTTGCTGTAACAGTTTCACGTGTAATCTCCAACTCTTAAGCTAAACATTATATTTGTATCTTGCAAGAGAAATATTTTAGTGTTTGTCAGTAAACAAAAACGTAACAAATTGTAAGTGTCAATGTCCAAGTAAAAAACATTCTTATCACATTCATCTTGTGAGCTTTGCATTTGTGTATGCAGAAATCCAAGTTTTAATGACGTCAACGGGAAAGGGCGTAAAGAAAGATACTGGACGACCCTATATAAACCAGCCCGAAATTCTGTTTTGGTAGTTAAGACTTGTGTCGCTATCTTTGGCTGTTTTGTGTGTGTTCATATATTTTTTAAAGAAAAACAACATTAAGACTACAATGATTTTCACAGTGTTGTACATGTTCGTCGTTGTAAATATTATTTCCAGTGGAGGTAAGTTTCTGATGCTAAAATTTGATATACCAAACTGGATTTAAACTATGCACATTTAAGACGTACATATGATTGAAATTAATGGAAAGGTTAGTTAATCAATATATTACGTAAATTTAAGAAACAAATATACCTTTAATAAACAAATATACATTTTCTATTCTTAAATGTATAAGGTCTTAAAACAAATCCACATAAGTAAATATTTTAAAATATACCACTCAACAGCCACATGGGAAGGAGAAAATTTTGCATCCTCGTTCAATCGTTGAAAGTCTTTGCTTTCCCCTTCTTCTCTCTTCTGGCACAGTGTCTTGTATTATTGTTTTGGATAAGCAGTTTGTTCTGATGACATGACCATACAATTTATGATTTAAGTAAAAAAAAACAACAACAAAAGTCAATTATTTTAAAAAAATATACTAAATATCGTATTGGATATATTGCTGTTCTATGTATTTTCAGGATTAAAAATTAACATGCACAGAGAATATTTTTACCACGGCAAGGATTTATTTTGTGGACAACTCCAGTGTACAGAAAACATAAGAGAAGACACTCAGATATCAGCTCTTGTCAACATGTCAGTCTATAGGATCAGTGAACCAGAGGGGAAGATTTTGGTGGCGTCTATTGCAGAATCAGATTCAAAGCTTCAAGATTATAAAAGGGCTGGAACAAGAGTAGATGGAAAAATATCGAAAACATTTTCTCAATTGGAAATATTTTTTTCGAATCACTCAGATTGCAACGTTGGCATTTTCCTGTGTGAAATACATTATGTGAATACTACAAGATCTATTAATAGAATTGGGAAACAGACGGAGAGATTACAAAAGAATTCAAGTGAATCATTTCTAATGATGAATTTGATAGCTAAAACATCTAACTATGTTAAATCTGTTGACACAATGGCCGATTTTCTCAAATCGTTTGAAGACCCAGACAGACTAAAAGGTGCTGACATGACAATGTCATTACAGATGTCACATTCTGGTGGCGATAAGTTCAGCACAGACAAAAGTTTTGGTCAAACAGATACAGAGTTAAATAACAGTTTCAAACAGATCAGTTCTTCTTTACTTGAGGAAATGGTGGATGATAAGATAAAGAATTTAACTTTTGATGTAAACAAAACTTTACAGATGATGAGTTCGAAGACAGAGTTAAATAAAAATAGTTTGGCTATTTTAAACGAATCAATGCGAACCATGTTAGCCACCACACAGAACCAAACAGAACAAATCGGTATACGATTAAATGAGATGGAAACGAAAATAGAGAAAACTATCACACAAGAGCAGATTAATATAACATTAAATTTGGTAGCCGGTCTCAACAAAACTCTACACGAATTGAAAGACCAGTACAACCGCGAAGCATTGCTTTTAAAGTTTACAAAACAGGTAAATTATTCTCCAGGAAATTTTACGTTTTATTTTGTTCTTGTGTTGATCTTGCATTTTAGGTTAAACAATTTTTTTCAATTAAAGGAAGCAAATATGCTACTGTACGAACTGAGCTTTCAGTAAACTTACACACTTAAACGTTTTCAATAGACAAAAATTGTTAAATTAAATTATTCCCATTGAAAAATGCGTTTGTTTTGTATATACTATTATTAAGCTTTATACTTCTAGGCGGGATGCTTTACATATTTTTTTACCAATTGAAAAGTGTACATTTAAAATGTGGTCTATTAATGTCTATATATCCAGTGTGTCAGGAACGAAAACTCAAGTCTACCAGAACAAATGATACTCCAACTAAATGAAAGCAAACTCGCCTTGTGTGATACCAAAACAGACGGTGGAGGATGGATTGTTATACAAGTAATGTATGCTTCATATTTATAATTCATGCAAACTATTAACATTCAGTTATTTTTTTTACATTGATTAGCATTTTTACTTATAAAGTTAGGTTTTTTAAATATGAGTATCATTATTTGTTGTTTTTGCTCTGACAATATACCGACCACCGCTCAGTTTCTAATTATTTTAAAAGAAAAGATACCAATACAATATCTGTGTAGCTGTTTTAGAGCTGCCGGGGTTTAATAAACCAAACATAATATAAGGACAGTTAAAAACTAGTGCTTATAATAGAGTATTACATTAATAATTTTTCTTCTTAGTTATTAAAAAAGTAGTTTATATATATATATATAATACCTTTGATTTTTTATATCACTTTTATGAAGAAACAAACTAACAAATTAACTGTAAACCTGTAACCTTTAAGTAACCCAACACAGTAGCTTTACGAGGCGGGGGCATCACAATTTAAACTATTTTTTATTCAGTTAACATAATAAAATATCAAGCAGAGGGTGTAACACTCCACCAGAAATGCAAAATTGTTAGACGGGGTGGGAGTGACACTCATTAAACCCACCGGGTGATATAGAACCTTGTGACGCCACTAACCAGATACACATTTTTAAAAGTTGATCATGATTTATTTCCATTTGTTTTCTTTCTTATACGTTTGCAAAGTGATTAATATGTTTCTTGAAGTCCATTTTAGCTGCTTCTGATTGTTAGATACTTTGGAAGGCGAAGTTACTGACCCAAAAGGCATATCTACAACTTGTTTCATAACAGCATCATAATGGAGGCGGCTGGAGGACACCACTTATTTTCTTTAGCCATTGATTATAGTAGCCCTCCGTATCCCAAGGGCATGGCGCTCACTAAAACAAGTGTATGCGCCGTAGTTCTGAGGTGAACCAGGGGCGCCAGCTAATGCACCTGTGCAGTTTGACCGTTGAATTAAGCAGTAACCCCGACCCCTTGTGCAGTACACCCAATTAACTTGCCCAGGTGCTAAGAAAGCCGCTGGGAAACTGTGTGGCGAACCGAACCGCCTTACTGTCAAGGGGCTGCTTTCCGAACGAAATAAAAAAAAAATTAAAGGCAGAAAACTTTGCAGGAGTCAGAGTTTCTTTGTGACTTCTCTTCGAGAGGAGAGGCACTGCTACTCATGTATGGGTTGTGGTAGGAAATTTCACAGTCAGAAGAGGTTTTTCTGAATTATTCTAAACGACTTTCCAATGTTTCTTGGTGATATGCTCATTTGGTATTAATACATAAAGGACAAGGAGACAGACAAACAAAAATCTTTAAAGTAGCGGCACATTGATTAGAGATAAATTAGATCAACAAACGCATTGAAAAACATCAATCTCATAAAAGAGTCAATTTTCAAGTTTATTTATAGGCTAATTCTCTCAACGGCTTGCCCGACAATGCAACAATGCCTATAGTGTCATTAATACCGATGGGCCTTGTACAACCCTTACACCTCCCCAGTAAGAAAGGTCTAGGGACCTTTTTTGGATTTTTAAAATTACTTCTCCAGTAGAAAAGAAACTGGATTTCCGTTTTCTTTTTAAAATTATTTTTATAATACACAAATATTAAAATTCCAATGTTAAAGTTTAAAAATTTAAGGAGGGAAAAGAGCCACTATTTGCCTTGGGCCCCTTTGCCTTACTTACGTTAGCTTTACGGTAGCTACGCCACTGGAGTGATCTCCCTTAAACTTTTTCGAATATTCTTATATAACACTACGGGGAATGGCAACTCGGGATATGGACATGATTTTTTATCCATTTTTTAATTACATAAACTTTTTAAAATCAAATCTCGTAGAAAAAAGAATTTCACACCAAGTGAACGCCAAATAAAATGTGTATAATAGTACGGATTTTTTTAGTACTTTATTAATTGATATGCGTTTTTTTGAGAAATCGGAAATTGCCTAAATTAAAACTTACGGTAAACGGAAGTAACTAAAAATTTGATATAAGGCAGATAATTAGATCTTTTACTTACATGTGAAATATTTCGTTGATCTATCTGAAACAGTATTAAAGTTACAGGCTTTTGAAAAACGATTACAAGACTTTTTCTATACTTCGTATATACCTTAAAGTAAAAATTGCTCATTATTATAAAGGATTTTGTATTCTTATATACGAAGTATAGAGAAAGTCTTGTAATCGTGCAAAGAAAAATCGACGTTTAACAATTCCCTGATTAAAAAAAAAACATAGTTTTGCAATCGTGTCCGTATGTCTGTGTGTGTGTGTGTGTGTGTGTGTGTGTCTGTAAACACGATAACTTGAGTACCGCTGCAGCTAAGTTGATGAATATTCATATTTAAGTATATCCATATCAACTTTTGAGCGCTTTCCGATAACCGGAAGTGGAACTTTTTCTACTTTGAATTTTTCAAAAGCCTATAACGTGAGTACTATTTCAGATAGATAAATGAAAACTCACATGCAAATAACAAATCTAATCCTCTACAGTCTTTCGAATTTTGAGTAATTTCCGTTGAACGGAAGTATTAATTTTCGCTATTTCAATTTCTCAAAAAACGCATTTGAATTTATAAAGCATTAGTAATATTCCGCACTAAGGTCACGCGTCTAAATCAATACAAGACGTTATCTTCTTAAAGGTTTGCATCAGCCCGTGCAGCGCGCGGGACGAGATCGCTAATTATTATATATTTAAAGAAAATTATCTTAAACTTATTTTAAAAAAAAAAGATTATTATTAATTTGTTTCTATGCATTTTTTAAAAATAAAAGTATCAAAACAATAATCTAATTAACGTGCTGTGTGACAATGACTATGATGCTGTAAGTAATAGTAATCAGATAAAGACATGGGGACTTAATCCTATGGTATTGTACTTATTAGGATGTATTTAACAAAATGTCATCACTATTAAATCAAAAGTAATGTTTAGTCCGCTTTGAAACATGGACATTAACATACAAATTAGACTACCCCCATAAGTATCGATGCATATATTCTAATATCTCTATCTCTCTCTCTCTCTCTCTCTCTCTCTCTCTCTCTCTCTATATATATATATATATATATATATATATATATATATATATATATATATATATATATATATATAATTCTCTTCTTGGAGACCCTAGAAAACGCCAAGCTGTAAGTGCGCCTAGCAATCCCTTCTCTTCCTCTCTAGGCATATCGCTACCACCCCCATCCCCACATGGTCTGGTGAGCTGTGGTTCACGCTAAATGTTTACAATCGTAGAGACGGGTTTAGTGACGACTATTAGGGGCAGTTAATTCAGTTTGAAACGATTTTAAACTTAGGGGAGGTAACTAAGAGGAGGCTGCTTTCATGAGGGGGGGGGGTGGGGTTGGGGGATGGTAGGGTCTGGGGGGAGGAGGGTTTTAGTGTTTAAAAGCAAATATTTTCAGTGGCAGCATTGGTACTGTCGAATTCACAAATTATAAATTACTGGAAAGTAGAAAAAACAACAACTAAATAGCGGCGTATGATAGGCCGCGGGTCGGCTCGTACTACTTAAAAGTTAATAGATTTATTTAAATTACTAGTTTTAATTTGTGTTATCAATTACTAATCGAATACCCCCTAAATATTTTCTTTCACAACTGACGACTTACGACTAACTCTAAAACGTTTTGGACTTAAAGCTAGTTAAAACGAACAATTTTCGTGGATCTAATCCTTATTGGTCACATATTCCTGGTTGGCTCGTTCAGATTTGACCAATGGTTTGTGCCTCTTCTGATGTAAATATATTATTTGCTTGATTGCGTTATTTAAAGACATATTATGTCTCATGGTACGTGAAGTCATTTTTTCTGCCTCAATTTGTATTTTGTACATTGTACAAGAAATTAACATTTACTGATGAGACAATCATAACCTAAATATGTTTTTTTTTAAATTTGATAGATTAGTTTTGTGTAAGGACAGTTGTTAGATTGGCAAATATAAGCAACATTTTCTAAAATTTTTAAATTACTTCCATTGTAATTACTTTTATATTTCTGTAATATATTAAGTATGTATTATAATTATGTTTGTCTTTATTTACATTATCTAGTTTCTGTCACATTTTTGTCATTTCCTTTTGTATATGTTTACTAAACCGTCAACACTTGCGAATCGGTAAACAATTCAATAGTAGGGATAAGTAGAAACATAAGTGTATTTAATTTTTAAAAGTTGAGTTTACAATAATTGTAAACTCAACTTTTAAAAATTAAATACACTTATGTTTTTACTTATCCCCACAATTATTGCCAAACGATCTTAGATTAATGAAAAACATTTTCGTGTTTAACTTGTTTCAGAGGCGTGTGTCGGGTGACATAAATTTTATCAGAAACTGGAGCGACTACAAAAATGGTTTTGGATCTTTGGCTGGAGACTATTGGCTGGGAAATGACTGGATCTCAAACCTCACACAAAACGTACTTTTGAATTTCAGTTTTAACTTAATTAAAAGTATGTCTTCTGCAACTAGCATGCTACGAACATAATTTATAAAAATGTAGTGTTAGGTAACATTTATCCGTGTAAGATTCTTTTATTAATTACTATTGTCGTAATGTCTTATCTTCACTGCCAAATATGACAAACTTTCTCGGCTTTGCTTTCACCCCTACCATCTATCACACAGCTTTCACTAAATTGTATAATTGACCAAACGCTGAGATATTGGGCAAGGGAGGGATATGTAGTGTTATTTAAAAGTGAATTAATACAAACATTTACATTTCCCTATACTCAAAGGTGTACCTAAACCATGAAGTAAATTTATTATTTTGGCCTAGCCGTCCAATAGGATGGATACAATTAAGTTTATCATTTTCTGTGAAATACAGCATATAACAAATATAATGTTCTGTTATTAATTTCACTATTGACAAATTACTTAAAGTCTAATGTTTCGTCACACACACGTTCATAAAAAGAATATCTTTATGTTAATATTGATTATTGAAGATGTAAATATATTTGATTACCTACGGACGAAAAAAGAATACTTAGCATTAAAAGCCCAGAGCTTATTTAAGATTTTTTATACAAAAACGTATTCACGCACATGTTGACGCATTCACAATATCATTAGAATAGATACAATTGTTTCATAGCTATACTAAATCATTATCAGTGGTATCAATTACGCTTTATGCAGTGCACAATTATACATTATATATATATATATATATATATATATATATATATATATATATATATATATATATATATATATATATATATATATATATATTTATTTATTTATTTATATATATATATTTATATATATATTATTTTTTTTCAATTTACAGGGCTACAGTGAACTGAGGTTTGACATGAAATATAAAGGTAAATCCTACTACATGGTGTACAGTAATGTGACGGTGGGAAATGAAGCAAATTTGTATAAGATAATGTTTACATACAAGACAGGCAACGCTGCAGATGACTTTACTTGGCACAATGGAATGGCTTTTACCACTGTAGATAGGGACAATGATGTAAACTCTTATAACTGTGCTGAGAAATGGAAAGGCGGCTGGTGGTATGGCAGAGATTGCTATCGTGTGAACGTAAACGGTGTATGGGCAAGTAAAACTTTTGGTGAAGGGATTATCTGGTACAGTATATCAACATATGATAATTCACTTGAGCACCTTGAGATGAAACTACGACGGCCGTGATTATTAAAATATAACACGAATAATAATATATTTTGCCGATTTTTACACATACAGCTTTACATTTATGAAGACATACATTTTTATACAATAAAAACTATTTCTTAGTGTTTGTATTGAAATTTAAATTGCGATTAAACAAACAACAAAACCGCATCCCTTAAAAATTAACGTTCAGTCCACTGCTGAATTAAATTTCTGTTGACTAGATGCTTGTTTCTGCAGAGATCTGTTGTGTTTCACATCAAAATCAGATAAAATTGCAAAAAAATTTCAAAATGTAAATAAGCCTATACGTACAGTTGTTCTACTTTTATTTGAGAACTGTTATGTTTTACCAGTTTTACGTTAATAAGTAGGAAAGGAGAGTAACACAATTATCTAGTTGAGCCAAATTCTTGCTTAATGCAAACATATTGTCAAGACTAAAAGTAATGCAGTTAATAAGATTTGATTGTTTATTAGAAAATAGACAATAATAATTTTTAAATAGTTGTTTAATTTTTAATAGTTGTTAGAAAGTATTGATTTTTAAAATGGTAATGAACATTTCCGAAATTATCAAAGAGAGGATCAATTATTTATACCACAGGTTCCCACAGTTTTTGGATGGGGATCCTCCATTTAAAATATTAAATAACTGTGACGCCGACACAATAAAATGAATAATTTTACACAACTTTTTTTGACTCTGCAAAAATAAAGTACTACTTGCAGTTACCCGCAATAGTTCAAAAGTTTACAAGAGCCTGAATATCCAATCTAATCCTGATAATTGAAGTTTCGACTATATAAATAAAGAAAAGATAATAAATTACAATTTTTGGTTAATGAAAATTGTTTAAAAGTTTATCAAAACGCACATATCGCATCAACTACGTATCTTTCAATCTATGTTTATCAAACTAATGATGTACTAAGGTTATCATGTTCACAATCAAGCACACACACACAAAAAAACACAGAAACATACAGACAAACAAAGAGAAAGTAAACATCAAATTGAAATTACACATGTTCCCAAATCAGGGTGTAAACTTTGATTCCATTTTTGCACGATTACACAAACTACTATACTCAGTGTACAAGAGCGGAAAAATAATTTTAAAAAAGTTATATAAAAACGGTAACTTTTATTTTAAATTTTAGTTAATATTGATGTAACTTTATGATTGAACATTATGTAATATACAAGCCCTAAAGTCGGAGGTACCATATGTATTTAAGCTATATACCAAAACTTTCTAACAAAAAATCGATGCAGTTTGAAAAGCAGGTCAAAATGTTAGTGTGTTAAGATCAAAGCGACAGCTCGGTAGGATGATAGATAACAAATACGAAAGTCTCGAATTCAGTTCCTGGACCCTCTTGTGTTAGCTTGGAAACGCTATTCATCTAGTAGAGAAAACTCCGTTGGAGCACTTTCAAAAAGACAAGCTAAATAGGAATAAACGGGACAGATGGCTCACAACATGTTGGCACGTAATAACGAGATAACTTAGATGTTGGATGTTTTATTTGATCGCCACTAACAATATATTTTAAAACAAAGAAAAACTAGATTCAGATATTTAAATCATTTGGTATTGCTAATCAAAGGCGTCCGAATTGTATAATAACTCGCGATAAAGTATTAGAACACCCGATGTTAGCACAACGTACCAAATGTGTATGATTGATCAACTGGGGTGGGCATTGATATGTTTAATATATAAGTGATTGTGAGAATCAGTTTAAGTGTATAAACATCGATGCAACAAAAATGCATATGATATTATACATCTTTTCATTTTTCATATACCATAAACAACATAGGATATGCATCTTTTACTGGTTAACCAACTTTGGTGAAAGCCCCACTATGGACTAAGAACTCAGGACCTTATCCGCCTAACAGCTAACTTCATTGTCCTAAAATCAGGTTCATATTCGAGCATCTATCTCACGACATATAGGGTTAGTAGGCTAATATATAATTGTGTTATACATTTGATAAAAAAATATTCATCTCGACTCCTTACAACTTTTAGAGGACATAACACTTTTAAGAAAATAAAATGTTGTCATTTATTTTTAGTCTGCCTTTAGATTTTTAGTTTTTATTTTCTGGTTGTTTTTTTTTAATGGATTCAGAATTAAAAAAAAATAATAATAAAAATGTCGGTTTTACTTCTTAGAAAATAATTATATCAAAACTAAAAACTTGTTTTAGGCAACTGTTTTATCAGTAGACCTTACATATCTCGTAACATCCCATAATCTACCACCACTCCCAACATTCCTTTGAGGCATCATTGAGTGTAAAACCTCTTCCATGTAAATAATCCTTGAAATCTAATATAATTTATTTATCTAATATTAGTAGAACAGAATTAATTAGCAATGTTAAAAACAAAAATTGATAGTGTATCGGATACTTCTTCTACTCAGAGACAAATTTAAAAATGGGGTAATCGATACCAATTCTCAATCCTAAACAAAATGTGTTTTAATTTATACTCTAAGTGTTAAAGGTAAATAGCTAATCGCCGTGATAACTTAAAATATACAGTAAGTTCAGTATATAATGTATACCATTATAATGTAATACTAGCAGGAATTATATAATTCAACCAGTAGGAAGGTCTGCGCCACTTCACCATCTGGAATAAAATGCGTCAAATAACAATATTTCTACTGACATCTGAACAAAGTCACAAGCAAGATGAGCACTTAATAAAAATACAGTAGCTAGCAACAGCAAAAGTAAACATGCTAATAGTTAAGTCTGGCGAACTCTTGTCTTGAAAGGGTTTGCAGCCGGCAAGTAAACTTAATGAGCAGGTCCGATGGCTACGGGTCAACTCAATGCCCGCAATTTACTGTAATAAAATTATAAGTTACTAAAAACACTAAGAAAACTATCAGAGTAAGTTAAATGTGCATTTATTAGGTTCAACATACACTTCGTAATAATAGTATATAAATTACATGAATTTCAAAACGGTTATAGTGCATAATAGTGAATTAAATAAAATAAATATCCACGAGCACGTAGCAGTAGTCCCATTGTAAGAGCAGGCTATATGTGCATTTGTTAGAAGTAACAAATACTTGGCAATATTGGTATATGAATTACATTGGGTACAAAATAGTTACAGTTAAAGTAACTAAAAATACAATGAGTAAAATACAAAACCAAGAGCACGAGGGAGTAGGACCGACGGCCCTCAACTCCACGTGCCAGTAAGAAGAGAAAATAGTTTGGTTTTATCCCTTTTTATGTATTCATACTGTGGTGTGTCACCTGGACAATCTAGCCACTATAGAAAAAGTTGGTAAGGGGGAGGGTAGCTGGGAGATGGTAAACAAGATGGCGGTACTTTTTTTTACAATGGCACGCAGTTTAATAAGATAAACAAAAAATATCCATATTAGATGGAAAGGATCTGTGTAAAATACATCCCAAATTTAAAATACTTCGAACGGACACTTGGGCGAGCGAATCTGTCCCGGTCTTAAATAGGGAGTCGGTGTGGCCAGATAGTATAGCGCATGACTGCTAACTAAATGTCTGGAGTTCGAATCCTGGAATCAAGTCCGTAGAAAATCAATGAGTCTCTCTTCGGCGTGGTAGGGTCGGTTAAGCTCATGGTTGCTGAACTGATAAGTCCCGAGTTAGATCCTCGGGGCAGATAAGGCTCGATATGAAAGAAAATCCAAATAGAAAAGCAGTCTGAAATCGGAGTCAACAGCCTAAATGAGGCAAAACGAGTTGACATGTATACTTAATTGTGTTGGAGGGGAACCCCTTTCAATACCAAATTTAAGAAAGTAGAAGAAGAAGACGAATGAGTCTCTCCAATTCTAATCCGCACTTTCATGATAGTGAAATAAACCATCCGCTACATTCTACAATATCAGAAATCACCGAAGATCAACCAAGAAGACACAGCCAATCAAACGTCGCTGAGCTCTTTACTTCCAGAAATATTCGAAAAGACACGATTGCAGAATACTATTAACTAATGAAAAAAGTGCGAAGTTAACATATCGATCAACAGTAGCTTACACTCTAATTTATTTTGTGGACTAATTTACCTCATGCAGACCGATTCCTCCTGGATAGTATGTAAACGGTGTTTATTCTACATGATCAGGTATGCCGCTTTTCATTTATATCTTAAAACTCCGATTTTGAGAATCATTTTCCTCATTTTCAGGATTAAAAAAAAGTCATTTTAAAATTTCCGGGTTTTTTTAAGTTTTAAAAAAAAATTGCCAAGACTATCAAATTTTGCTAATCTAGATATCGTTCAGATAAAAACTTTTTAGCCATTCGCGCCGTAAGATGTAAATAAAAGTCCATGTCACGAATTAAATCATCGATACATTTCTCGAATTATAGACTTCTAAGTTCTTGAATGTTAAGCTATGAGTTTAAATTCTAAAACCTGAAGTACTTAACAAAATAATAACTTCACAATTGGTTTCTAATTAAACGAGGAATAAACCACACGAATGTCCATTTTTCCAAAGACAAACAAAATCCCACATAGGATAATATACAATTATCAGCTTTTGCAGGTTTTTGAGAAATCAGAAATAGAGAAAAATACCGGTCCCAGACATCGGAGGTCACTCAAAAATTAAGTTATCTAAGTAGGCCTATACGATATTGTACTTGTTTTTTTTGTAATTAAAATATATTACAACAACATGTTATGTGTGTGAGTGCATTAGTTTGTTTTGAAAATCTCTGTTTTATTTTATATTTACCGTAAAACTTCCTATCCTCAAGCCGGTCAGAATATAAAACGTGAAAGCTTTTTATGTGTAGAGGTTTCTCGTGCTATGTTTATTTTTACAAGCTTTTATTTAACTCACTTCCTCTGTCTGTCGTCAGTCGTCAGTCTAGACGGAAACGCAGGAGTGAAAATTCGGACAGTTCTACTTGACCGACACGAATCACAGTTGGCACGTGGGTCAAGACATGAAGACAATGCAATCTGAAACTAAATTTGACTTAATTGGATGCCTAATTGATTTTTTATGAATTAATTAAAATTTGGACCGAATTAGTAGGCATGTCTAGCCAACCACACCACACGCGTCATCAATAGCTGCGCCATCACGACCACGTAATGGCTGCGTTAAAAACCATTGCGCGCCTACTGAACGTGATATTCAGTAGGCGCGCAATGGTTTTTAGTCATGTAACTCTATTGTAGATAAAACATGTAAAGTACTGAAAAAAAAATTCATAAAAAACGTTTTAATAACAAGCTTTTATGTAATGATGCACTAAAAAGTAGAAAATAAATTATAGACTACTATTGAAATAACTATAAAGAAAAGCGTGGGTGTCTTCCTTAACATTAGTAAAGGTATCTAATAGATACTTAAGTGACCCACGCTTTTCTTTATAGTTATTTCAATAGTAGTCTATAATTTATTTTCTACTTTTTAGTGCATCATTACATAAAAGCTTGTTATTAAAACGTTTTTTATGAATTTTTTTTTTATTTTTTTATTTTTATTTTAAATACGTTTCCATTTTATATTATGTCATGCTTTAGTATGTATTTAAAAAAAATAGTAATTAAGAGAATAGCTTTTAATTTGTTTAGTACAAATCTATTAAAAGGTGCTTATGGGCACCCCTATGTAACTATTTAAAAAAGGGAAATAAGTCATGGAAGTGTTTTAAACTTTTGTCTATCTTTCACACTACAGCTCTTGTATAGTTATTTTACGCAATATCATGGGTTAACTACTGTATAACATCACTAGTGTAGTAGATCTATTTGTTATTTACAAAAACGATAGGGGAGGGACGGTCTGGCTTTTTATGACGATGTGGTGGGGGGGGGGGGGGGGTAACAATCGTAAAAAAAAGCGTGACATCATTTACGGATGACCCCAAAACAAAAATAAGTAAACGTACATACAACGGAAGTTTTTAAAAATTATATCATTTTTTTATTTTTGTAGAATATACCTACATGATAATACAGAATAGTAGTTCTACCAATACAAATAAATTAACATTTTACATTGTAAAATTGCAATGGATTGTGGTCCCCTAACCAAAGCAATAAAGAAGCAAAAGTCGTCTAAATATCTAATGGTCTTTTTTCAAAACATTTTGCCGACAAAACAACCATCAAGTCAAAAATGCAAGACATTTTTTTTAACTATAAAAAAAATGATTATGGTCGGCTGTGGGCCCTCTAAATGGCGTTAGCAGTCCAGCACTCTGCCGCTACGCCACTCAGTCAGTCCCATACACTAGAAGGTGGACTCGATTATTTTAGGACAGAGCAGGCTTAGTAGACCAACAGAGACATATCTCGTGGCGAGCCCACGGGATGTCTGTAGACTTAGACTAGAATTTACCGTTAGGGACAAATAGGGTAGTCACATTAAGGACCTCGTATTTTCGTATTCTGCTTATTGTGTTAGAAGTTGTGGCGGTATTAATGATAGTTGTTGTATTTTTTTATCGTATCAGATACGTGTAGAAAAAGTAGCTAATTGTGTTTAATCATTATTTGTTCTTGTTTACGAATTCCGAAATGGGAAGGGGACGTAACAATATATAATATTACATAAATTTTATTTTATTGTTTATATCCCTTTAATAAGGGAAGCAACTCAACTACATTTGTATCAAATGAAAAAATAATAATTTTGTGTTTAAATGTTTTTATGCTATTCACCAGTCTATTATCAGCGCTACACTCAGGTATCCGCCATATTTTAAGTCAAGAGAAACTGCCTAAATCCACAACGAGGACACCAAATTAGAAGACACAGCTACCGACAGCCATATTGCTAGGCTACCAATACAAGATTTAAAAAAAATGTTAACAGATTATTTGAGAGATTATATATTTAGTCAACATCACAATAAACACATTTGCTTTGTATTAAAGCAAACAACAACCAAGCTTTACCAAATATGGTAGTTCAAGATGCAGATGAAGTAGAGTTCACCTGTATCCGTGACATGGGTAAGCACTATGTCATGTCTCATTTACTTTCCTTAACTAAGGCAGGTACAAAATAAAGCTGGGTGGGCTCAGTGTTATTCACAGGACAGAATCTGAACGAGAGCGATCAATTGAACTAATGGCGAATAATTATCCACCATATATATTTTCCTCTAAAGTTAAGATAATCTCTCTACATCACTGCTGAGACAATGACAAGACCATAAGCCATGGACCTAGGCCATGAGGCCAGTGTGTACCTATAGACGCGGTCACGACAGCCAATGTAATATGATCAATTCCTCGGTCTAACCACACAGTAACAATGGTGGACTCTAGTTATAATTAGAGTTTTTTCCAGGCATCGATTCCCCCTCCACCTCCTATGGAGCACTTCCACCGCATGCCGCGGACGAAATAGAAAAACAAAGTATAAATTATGTTCGTTTTTAAATGTGCACCCCCCACCCCCACACCGAAGAGAAAACCTGGTCTTAATGAAACACATTAAACTTCCAATGATCCGATGACTGCATATAATTAAGTCTTTGTGTGGGTTTTTTTTAAAATTCATAAACCAGAAAACTGGTGTGTACACTATTAGATGTTAAAACGTAAATAGCACATTTGAAAATGTATAACAACATTAGAATATAAAATTTAGCCCTACCACTAACCAAAAGAAGAAAACCCTCTTTAAAAATGATGAATCTGTAAGTAATACTCAACCTTATTATAGTAATATATAGTCAATACATTATCACGGTTACTGGTACTTACCCTCTGCTTAATTTATCTACATACACTGCATCGTGGTTGATAAGGATTATAATGGATATGGGATAAAAACGTGCGAATTCGTTACACTAGATTTCAACACATGAGATATAAGCTAATTAATATAATATATTCACAACGTTTACTTCATTGAGTGGTTACATTTTGTGATGCACGGGTGCGCTGAGATCTTTACAAGGGAAACAACTCTATTAAATACGACTTGGAAAATTTGTTGTATCATCGTTTATTTAAAGTTGGGTCTCATGTAAACTATCTAGTAGATATATTTAGGATTTGCGTAAATAACGCAATGACGTAGAGAATGAATTATAAGTTTAAGTTTAAATAAAATAAATGCACTATGGATTTTGGGACAACGTGGCCTAGCGATAGAGAGCTAGGATTTAAACCCGAAAGTTCGAATCCGAGTTCAAGTCTGTAAAACGTTACTGAGACAGTTTATCTATGTTGAGTTCCTAACACACGTTAGGATAAGTAAAGGCCGAGATCCCTGAAACTGATGAACTCTACCTCACCTGCCCAATGTGTCTTGGGAACTTATGAGAAAATATGATAATGATGATGATGATGCAAATGTTAGGTAATTTTTTATTTTCTTATTAAATTGGGCACGAAGAGAAAAAAATCACACTTCTTCGACATTAAAAATATGTTATATCAGTTTACACTGATTTTATTAAATTGAAATACGGAATGAAAAATTGAAAAATGTTCGTCCTTCTGAACACATGCCGATACTGATGACTTGCACTTTCGATACAACCTCAGAAAACAATGAAGCTTACTCAGCTGGACATTGTATACACGTTTAGAAGTTCCAATATAAAAATTGAGCTTATATGTTATTATTTTAGTAAAATCTTTTGTATTTGTTTCTTGGATTGTTCCTGTAGACTTAACAAGTGATTTGATGAACCAGGGACCATGACTATATTTATCAAGTGATTTAATCAGAAAGGAACTTCGACTAGACTCCACAAGTAATTTGATTAACAAGAAACCATGACTAGTTTCAACAAATAATTTAATCAGCAAGGAACTTTGATTAGACTCAATAATTAGCTAATTTGATCCACAAGGAACTATACATTTATTTTAGTCGATCATATGTTCTGTTGTCTTCACATGTATGATTGTTTGTTTTGATAAGGACAATCTTAAATTATACATAACTAACTTGAAACATAATAGCTCTAAGGATATGACAAGACTAGAGTTTAGAATATATTGACTGTTGCGAATATTGATAGTGTTAGACTTAGGGTTAGGATAAGAAATATGATAAGGAATTTACTTTAAATATGCTAATACAATACTAAAAGGTTTGTGTTAAAATGCACCTAGAATGTAAAAAATACAAAGCAAAGTGTAGGTCAATGCCTACAGGGTTTAATGGCTCAGGATTCATTGATCTTAGGGATCAACTTCCTCATGTAGAGTTCACCGATCTCGTCTCTTACTCATGCTCTAAAGTGGCATCATCTGGTAGAGCTTGCATGTATTTTTATGTGACACAAACGGCATTGTGAATAAATATTTCCATTTTGTTTTCCTAAAGTGGCTAAATCACGTCAACATTTTTTTAACTATAGCTGAAACAAAATATACCAATCAGCCTAATCTTCCAACAATATTATTCTTCTAATATTGTTGATAAATAACCTTTAAACATTTTCTAGTCTGGGTGTGAATCCTAAAAAATATAAAATTTTACTTGCACAAAACAATATGCTCTCTGCCAGCACGTACTTCATCTGGGCCTGGTCTCATTTCTTAAAAAATCAACAAAACTTATAACGAAAAGAAAAATGTGTTTGGAGGTGAACATAATTCATTTTACAGTATGGGAAATATAAAAAAAAAATTTACCCCACGTTTAAAAAATGTCTTTGAAAAAACCTACTGTAAACAACAACCACAAGCTGAGAATTGCTTACTGTAGAATATTTTGCACCAGTAAGTTATTTTCATCTAACGATGTAAACAGGTTTGAAGTTTGTATTATAACCCGCAAGCTTTAAACCCTGATTTTCTACAAAATGTTTTTTTTTGCCTTTGCTAAATCAATTTACGTTTTAAAGTTCTTTTCTACGTGATTTGTTTCCCATTTTATCTCGACGAAAGCTGTTTAAGCGCACTATTGTCACATAAATCTCCAACTACATGCAGAATTTTATTTTTTAAATTAGTTTTTTACATTTTTTGTGTAAGCGAAACATTTGAGTTTTGGCAAAGAACGGAGTGGTAAAAAAAGTTAAAAAGTCTATGTGAAGAAAATTATACATCTAAAAGTGTACCAGGGTTTGGCTCTTTGGGGGGGTAAATATTTTAGGAAAGAATTTGGAAGTTAAAAATAAATCCAATTTACCCCTTTTAGTTTACTGACGTCAGAAGGATAGTGTTGAAAAAATAAAGAAGAAAACAAAATGACTATAAAACCAGCCCACGTTTTCAAATCGTTAGTTGAGATTGCAGTCGTCAAAGTGAAGTTGGCTTTTAAAACAAAATATTCTGTTTATTTATTTATTTAGAATAATTGGACATTGCTACCACAATGATTTTCCCTGCGTTGTACATGTTCATCGCTGTGAATATTATTTCTAGTACAGGTAAGATTTGAATGCTAATTTTTTTTTTATTTAACAGTAATAAAGGTAATTATCAATTACATTCTTGAGTTCACAAGATTCAAATATGTGAAAACAAACATCTCTGAATCTAGAAAACAAAAAACATTTTTCTAAAATGTAAATCGTCATATTTACTTTGTGGCATACAAAGTATTGAGAACGTGCAATAAATAAATAAATAAATTGACACTTTAGCATCTCACTAAGTCAGAAAAATACAGTTGTTTTTTAATTTTGTCTGTTTGTCGGTGTATCTGATGTAAACACGATAACTTGAGTACCGCTTCAAATTTGTTAACAAATTTCATATATAAGAATTATATCATATTTTTGTAGTTTTGGATCAAAGTTTGATAGTTTTCCGGAACCGAATGTTGCACTTACTACACTTCAGATTTCTTAAGTACCCTTCAAATTGTGTACGATTTAAAAGAAAACGGATGCAGAACTTTATTCTGTTTCCATGTAAACACTATAACTTGAGTACCGTATCAGTTAGGTAGATGAATATTCATATATAAGTATAAAATCGTACACTTGAAGCTCTAACAATTTTTAAGTAAACTCCAATGACTGGAAGTTTTACTTGCATCGATTTCTGTTTAAAAAATATCGATAACTTGATTACAATTTCAGCTTATTAGCAAAATTGAAAAATTAGATTAACGATCCTTTTGGTCTTGATGCTATAAACTCTTAAATGATTTCAGGTGAACAGAAGTATTACTTTACGCTATTTCCTTACCGATTTATCGAAAATCTTTCACAAAAGTCGATAATCGATGACACAGCATCGTGAGTTTGGCTGAATTAGATGTATAATCAACTTTAAAAGAGTTAAGCTGTGTTTCCTCTATAAAAGCTCAAAATCTTGGCTCTGTTATACACACGTAATTTGTGTTTATTTTCGAGCGCATTTTTTTCTATTAGATTCCATTCTGTGTTCAAAATGTAATTTACAAGAAAGTTTAGGGGAAATCACCACGCCCGGTTTATTAATTCGCATTTCTGTTCGGACCTTTTGAATAAAATAATTGTTGAGATGTTGCACTTAAATATAAACACATCTAATTTTAAAATTAATTTAAAATTCTCAGGAGGCTCCATTTCATAGGGGTAAGCCTCCATTTGGCATACTAATCTAATCGCATTTATAAATTTTTCCCGTCTTTCTCACTACTCAGAGGATTTGGCGCAAGTAAAACATATTCAAGAATACCGATCCTAAACCTCAGTATCTATTTGTCCCTCGTTACATCACATTTTTTTTTGACTTTCCCTTCTCCGAGTATTTCTGGAATGAAGGGGTTTTTTTTAACTTTGCTAAGTCAGCTCTATAAAAAGACCTATCTGGTGATGCTGGATGCTGGTTTCCTGATAGTGTGGTCGATCCATCGCCATCAGTTCTTTTTTTTTTATTATTTGACCATCCGTTGTATTGACCGCCTCCATAGATTTGTATTGCTGACACCATAAGACCAATGTATTAATAATATAATTTTCAGGCTTGCAGAAAGTTGTGTATTTTTATGTGTAAGTGGCAGTATTTCTACGAGTATGTGCTCCACATATAAAGTCCAGACTTTACAGCTGTCTTAAAGCTTATTTTCCGCAACACCAATCAGCTACATGCTATATATTTTGTCTTAAATTTTGCTTTAAAATACTTAAATCATTAACATCACACAAATCCTATAGTTTTTCTTATAAGGTTTAAAAACCAAACAATGCCAACATCCTTATTAATGTATTTTTTTATTTCCAGGTCTAAAAATTGACATGAGCAGAGAATATTTTTACCACGGCAAGGATTTATTTTGTGCACAACTCCAGTGTACAGAAAACATAAGGGAAGACACTCAGATATCAGCTCTTGTCAACATGTCAGTCTATAGGATCAGTGAACCAGAGGGGAAGATTTTAGTGGCGTCTATTTCAGAATCAGATTCACAGCTTCAAGATTATAAAAGGGCTGGAACAAGAGTAGCAGGAAAAATATCGAAAACATCTTCTGAATTGGAAATCTTTTTCTCGAATCATTCAGATTGTAATGTTGGCCTTTTCCTATGTGATATAAATTATGTAAATACAACAGGATCTTTTGATAGAATTGGGAAACATACAGAGAGTATACCAAGAAAATCACGTGACACATTTCTAATGATGAACTTGAAAGCTAAAACTTCTGACTATGTTAAATCTGTTGACACAATGGCCGATTTTCTCAAATCGTTTGAAGACCCAGACAGACTGAAAGGTGCAGACATGACAATGTCATTACAGATGTCACATTCTGGTGGCGATAAGTTCAGCACAGACAAAAATTTTAATCCAAGAGATAACAATTATAAACAGATAAGTTCCTCTACCCTTGATGATAAAATGTTGGATGATAAAATAAAGAATTTAACTCATGATGTAAACGAAACGTTACAGATTATGGAAAACAAACTCAGTTCAAAAATTGATTTGAATAAAAATAGTTTTGCTGTTTTAAATGAATCAGTGCTAACAAAGTTAGTCAACACACAGAACCAAACAGAAGAACTAAGTATCAGATTAAATGAAATGGGAAATAAAATAAAAGAAGAGTATATTAATACAACATTAAATTTGGTAGCCGGTCTCAACAAAACTCTACGCGAATTTAAAGACGATTTCAACCATCTTGCATTGTTTTTAAAATATACAAATCAGGTGAATTACTCTACAGGAAATTTTACATTTTTGTTTATGTGTTTACATAGCTTGCTAGTTTAAACAGTTTTTTTTATTGAAAGAAACAAGTATGCAACTTTGTATTAATTGAGCTTTCATTTAACTTCAAACAATTTAACGTGTTTTAACAGAAAATAATGTAAAAATAAATTATTCCCATTGAAGTATGCAATGGCTTTGTGTGAACTAATATACTACTTTAAACGACTAGTTTTAAAACTAAATATTAATTTCTCAATGTCCAGTGTATCAGGAAAAAAAGCTCAAGTCTACCAGAACAAATGATAGTCCAACTAAATGAAAACAAACTCGCCTTGTGTGATACCAAAACAGACGGTGGAGGATGGATTGTTATACAGGTAATGAAAGCTTTTATCATTTTATAATCTATGTCAACTATAAGCTTTCTGTTCATTTTTTCCTACATTGATTAGTATATTTTATGTTATTTGCCCTAATTTTAAGTCGAATTAATATAAGGTTTAACTATTTCCAAATAAATAACGTTTACAAAGATTGAGTATTACTATTATTCGTTTCTTTCTTCTTACAATTTATCAACATAGGCTCAGTTTCCAAATATGTTGAAAGAAAACGTACCACAACAACATCTGTTTAGCTGTTTTAGGGATTAGGTTTTTAGTAAATTGAAAACATTGTACAAACAGTTAAACAAGTGCTTAAAATAGATAATGACACCTGTATCATTTCTTTTTCTTTTTTCTTTCTTCTTACAATTTATCAACATAGGCTCAGTTTCCAAATATGTTGAAAGAAAACGTACCATAACAACATCTGTTTAGCTGTTTTAGGGATTAGGTTTTTAGTAAATTGAAAATATTGTACAAACAGTTAAACAAGTGCTTAAAATAGATAATGACACCTGTATCATTTCTTTTTAGTTATTTATATAGCAGTTTACTATTATATATTTAAAGAAACTTATTTATTTACTCTTTTAAGTACATAATATTATATAAACTTTTTATGAATAAGTTTTTAAAATCTTTTTAATGTAAGCCAAATTTAATTGACGTGCAATGTAGAGGCGTAGCTAGGGGGCGGGGTGGGGGCGGTCTCTCCTGACTCCAACCCTACGGGAACGCAAGAGGTGTGGAAAACAATTTAAAAGCTGATTTTATGCTGCAGCTTTTAATTATAAACAGTCTAAGTTAAGAAATTTAATGGCTACAAGTCTGTACATAATGATTTATGTGTTTTCTACCTTGATTGTCTAATTGTAAAACATATAAACTTTAGAAGCAGTGATCCACAATAACTGCTTTCCAGCTTTTCCTAGGAAAATCTTAAGAATTTACACGTTACCACATACAAAAGAAACCAATTGTATTAAATCGTATTGTATGATTGATTAACCATAAAAACGAGAATGACTAATCAAGATGGTGCAGGGCGAAGGGGGGGGGGGGGAAGGGGAGGGATGTGCTTTTTTGCTTAATAAAATCGTTAGCATGTATACTGGATTGGTGAGTAGAAAACCTTCAACACTTAAAAAAAGAAATCAATCCTTTTAAAATAGTGGCTGGCGCGCTTTTTAGCCAATGTAAATAGAAAAGATTTACACGGAACGGTGATTAGAAAAACCGTTCAACACTTAGAATACAATCCAATGGTATTAAGCCTAAATGTACAATTTCACTAGCCAGTTTTGTTAAGAAATTACGCAACTAGTTGTTTTTAAATTTCTAACGATTCTCTCAACTTGAAAGTGAGGGTTGTCAGATAGTTTTATTTCATTAAATTACATATTGGCTGGATCACTGTATTGAAGAGAAGCAAGTAACACTTATTCTTATATTGCTATCCGATCAGTAAACTAGAATACTGTAGGAGATGGTGGGCGAAAGGTGATACATTTGCCGAAAATTTAGATATATTGTATATAAATTAGTATTGTTATAACTAGGTTCTATGTACCCCGCAGATAGCAGTGAGAGGGTCCAACACTACGATTTTATTCTGTCTAGCCGTTCACTAGTTCATCCCAATGCACGACGACATCAAATCACACGAATGACTTGATAGAACGACTTTAGTAGACTCTAGTATTTATTCCACCATACTAATACATGAAACGACTTGTACGAAATATATTAAGACTTGTATACATATATGGCATCATCACAAGACTACAAGGATAAAACTACTTTAAACTACTTCCCTGGCAACAACGATCCTATGCTCAAACATCACTTTCTTGCGTACCGCGTCACACTTTCAGTCGTTCAATATAGCCCCGCACAAGCATTCATGCGCACCAATTTTCCTAGTAAAACATACATCATAAAAATTATATTGTGCCGATCATTTTTTGTTGCTTGTTTCATAACCAGTCTTAATACTGCAATTTTCATATAGTTAAGGCAACTAGACAAAAATCGATAAAGAAATGGTACAACACCACGACTGCTAATGATTTGTTACTTTGTTCAACCTAACTAATAATTTTAAACTGTAATACACCATTATCGAATTTGTTCTAAGGGCACGACCAACGGTATACCAAACAAGCTTGCATCTTTTGAAAACTACACTCTAGACCAGTGGTTTTTAATGTGATGGAGATACCGAACCCTACCAGTTTTTAATGCGCCTTCACCAAAAACCTTCTAAAAAATGTTATCGGCCACATTGACAAAAGCTGATTGTGAATCCTATGAGTCGGGTGTGTGCCTTGACCTCTGCCGAAGCTCTGAGACTTACTTACCTAACATCATGGGTTCGATGATTTGCTTTTTTTCTATTCGTTTCGTTTTCCTAAGGAGCATAGTCTTAGGCAACACTTCGTCAACACTTTTTATTTTTATGAAAATAAAATCCTAATAATCCAGACACCACCAGCTCTATTTTAAACGATTTTCTTCATGAACTATAGTTTGTACCTCATTATACCCAAGTATACTATTTGAGCGAGTGCGTCATATAAATCCATAATCTGTTTGTGATATATTCTTGTGTAACGACAGTTGTTAGATTATTTTTTAATTGCTCCCTTTGTAATTATTTTCATAGTTCTGTAATATTTGAGTATGTATTATTATTCTATTTGTATAATTCAACTAATCAATTGTCTTTTATATTTTCTAATATATGTAACTTTTTGTTATTTCCTTTTATATCCGTTGGTTAAGCTTGTCAACACTTACGAATCGGTAAAACAATTCAATAGTAGAGATTAGTAGAAATATAAGTCTATTTTAAAATTTCAATGTTGAGGTTTCAATTGTCAAACGTACTTAGATTAATGTAAAACATATTCGCGTTTTAACTTGTTTCAGAGACGTGTTAAGGGTGACATAAATTTCACCAGAAACTGGAGTGACTACAAAAATGGTTTTGGATCTTTGGATGGAGATTATTGGCTGGGAAATGACTGGATCTCAAACCTCACACAAAACGTAATTTTGAATTTTATTTTTAACTTAATTAAAGTATGTCTTCTACAACTAGCATTCTATAAATAAAACTAATAAACAAGCAGTGTTAAATAACATTATCAGTGTTACATTCCTTAATTGATTTCTGATGTCGTAATGTCTTCTCATCACTGCCAAATATGACAAATATTCTCGACCTGGCTTTTACCGCTACCCAGCTTTTACTAAGTTGTGTAACTGACCAAAACCTGAGAAATTGCACAAGGGAATATCTTGTAGTGCCATTTAAAAGAGTATTAATACAAAAATTCATAATTTACTAAATTCAAACAGTTCCTAAACTGTTAAGTAAATTTGATCTTTCAGCTGTATCAGCCAAGTGGACGGATAAATAGAGTTTATCAGTTTCTGTGACATACAGCTTATAAACAAAAAGCGTGAATAGTTCTATGATTTGCTGCTGTTACTTTAGCGTTTGCCACATTAATTAAAATGCTAAGAAGTCTAATCTTTTCTAACAGACACATGTATAAAAAAAAAATTTATGTTAATGTTGATTAATGAAGAAAACTTTAGATAGATACAAGTGTAAATAGATACAACTGTTTCTTAACTATACAAAAGGATTTACAGTGGTAGTCACTTACGCTTTACGCGGTACACAATTATACATTTATAAATTATTTTTTTACAGGGCTACAGTGAACTGAGGTTTGACATAAAATATAAAGTTAAATCCTACTACGCCGTGTACAGTAATGTGACGGTGGGAAATGAAACAGATTTGTATAGGATAAAGTTTACATACAAGACAGGCAACACTACAGACAACTTGAGTTATCACAATGGAATGGCTTTTTCTACTTTAGATAGAGACAATGATAGATCGTCAGATAACTGTGCCGAGAAATTTAGAGGCGGCTGGTGGTATAACGACTGTCATCGTGTGAACGTAAACGGTGTTTGGGCTAGTAAAGCTAGTAGTGAAGGCATTAACTGGTACGGTATAACAGACTTTACATATTCTCTGGAGCACGTGGAGATGAAACTACGAAGGCCGTGATTATCAAAAAAAATAACACGAAAAAAAAAAAACATTGAATTAACACTGACTTATATTTGACAAGCGAAATTTACAATATTTCGCTGACTTTACACATTCAGCTTTACATTTATACAATAAAGACTATTGCTTAATGTTTAGGTTGAAATAAAAGAAACAACCAAACAGCTTTGCCCCAACCAATGACGCTCTGTCCACTGCTGAATCACATTCTCTGTTGACTAGATGTTTGTTTCTGTAGAGATCCGTCGTGTATCTCAACAATGCATGCTAGATAAAATTGTAAATAAATTTTGAAATGTACATCTATTTATATTGAGTTATTCTACTTTATTTGTAAACTGTTTGAGTTAATAGTTTTACGTAAATACTTATGAAACGGGAGAAACAAAATGATACAAGATGAGTTAAATTATATTATCAAGTACACAAACGGCCAGTAGTGTTAAGAGTAAAAGTAATTAAATTACATTTTAATTGTTTATTAGACAACATAGGATCAAGTGTTTTTTCCTCAGGTTCCCAAAAGATTTCAGTTGAAGATCCCCCTTTCTAAAAGCAAATGAACGGCTACGCCGAAGCAATTAAAATTAACATTTTTGAATTATTTTACATAATATCAATGGCTGAGATGACAACGGAAATCGGGCTACATGAATTTAGAAGCTTGTAACAAAAACTTTAGTTTTTCGAGGAAACAAATACAGGCGGAATATACGTCGCGAAAAGGGGTTCAGGATCGTTTGGTCAATACAGTCTAAGTTGTCTTGAGAAGGAAAACCTCGGACCATATTGGAATAGTTTCAAGTATTTGAAAATTGTGAGTTGTTAAAATGGAAGATAAACCTATTCAAGCATAGTTAACTATCTGACTGGTCGTAAACTAACGCCGTAATCTAGCGGAACGAAACGTTATACATGTGTAAACCACACACATCTTCTTAAGCCTAAAACAATGTTTTGTGAGAATTTTAATTTTTTTTTCCAGCCATTGGTGTTTTTAAACATTATTGCTATTTATATAATAATATTCCAAAAATATATAAAGTTTTTCCTTTTCCTTTCCGACTCAATGATGTGTAAAACATCGCGACGTGGAAATTTGTGAAAACATCAATTTCCATTTTTTGCACAATTATAATGCTTCTATTAGTATATAATGGAAGTATTGTATACGAAAAAAATTATTTATAGATGTTAAAAGAAATTATATTTCACAACTGACATTTAAGATTGGACATAAATTCCCGAATATAAAAATACTTTAGTACAAACTAATTAAATAAGTAAACATTTGTGTAGGTTTTTAAAATAATAAACAAAACAGGTCATTATTAAAATTCACCTTAAATATCTCTATATGTAATACTACCCCGACATAAAATCGGTTAAAGTCCTACAACACAACTCAGAATTTAATTGCTCAAACATGCAGGATAAATGAAGTAAGTCGTGCAGTTCGGCATGAGGCTATCCACAAAATAACGTTGATGGTAAAAATGACGTAAATCAGTTGAGACAACCGCTCACATGGATTGTTTTGTCTAAAAGTTTACTTTGTGTCTCTTATATTAAACAAAAAAAAAAGGATTTCTTATAATACACATGAAAGTCAAATCCGAGTGCAAGTCAGTAGAACGTCCCTGAGTCCATCCAGCTATGGTCTTTACCTACCTCACGTTTGGGAAAAAAGCACTATCTCTTCATATGCCGGAGTCACAGAAACCAGTGACCCTACTTCTATGAACCGTCTGGTTCGAAAACGAACTTACTAGTTAGTAACCACGAAATATGCTTCTTGAATTGGATTTGTGTTTGATTCCACATACTGTGCCAGGCATATACCTAAAAAGAGGCGATCCCCTTGACGAGAACATATTATATATAGTATACATTACGGTGTACCAATATACATCGCAAAACGCTCCCCTCACGTTTAGTAATGTTGATGTAAAAAAAGTTTTTTTTTAATTTAATCCACTCTAGCCATGTAGGCCTACTTTTAAACGAAGGAAATTATTTAATTATTGAAATTATTTGGTATTGCTAGTCTAAGGCATCTGAATGGTATAATCACTCTGCGATATGTAGAACACCCGATGTCAGTACCTATTAAGGGTTAACCCCTTTTAGTGAAACCACATATGATCAAAGCCCCGCTTTTGTCCAGCCTTAATTATCAAAGCCCCTATGGTCATAACACCTGTGGTTCAAAACACCTGTAGTCAATGGAACTTGAACCTTGTCTACCTAACCGCCAATTTTAGTGTCCTCAACTCAGGTACCTATTAGAGTATCGATCTCACGACATAGGTCTATTGGGTTTGTAATACACAATAGTCTTCTACATTTAATATACATAGAAATAAAAATTCAATATTAAAATTTGTGTTATAGTATATAATGACTATCATTGAGAAGCTGCTTATTTTTAACCAGCTTAAATGTGTTGGTGAGTGTGTTTGTCAGGTTCTGTGGATTCTTAGAATGATAACTGCTGTCGAAATCATCTCGATTCTGAACGATTCAGGGGGCTCAACACTTTTAAAAAATATTTATTTTGCTATTTATTTGTTGTCTCCCACGAGTATTTTTTTTTAATCATACCGGAATTTTATAGAAAATAATAAAAGTGACAACTTTACTTAGAATAAAATTTATAAATCTATATAATTTATAAATATGTTATAATGTGTTTATTTTTGACAACTGTTTTATAAAGATACCTGATATATTTAAAAATTCCAAAGTCTATCACCCGTCTGTTCTTTCCTTTGAGACATCACTGAGTGTAAAAGTTGTTCCATCTATATAATCGTTGTATATACTTTTAATAGTCTATAATTAGTAGAATATAATAAGAATAAGAATAAGTAGCAAGCGATAAAGGATAAACACAAGTTGACTGTAAGGGATTGGATATGTCTTATTACTTAAAGACAACTTTAAAAAAAAGGTTAATTAATTGCAAAAGGTAATCAGACACCTGCGTGTCGGTAACAAGAATATATTGATAAAGTGTAGTAAAGTGGGTTCTGTTAAAAGGCAAGTAATAGAAACAATGTTTTATAGTAAGCTTTATCAAATAGTAGGTGGCACAGAGATTTATTTAATTTTATAACGGTTTAGGTAGCATAATACATAATGATATGTAAAAAATATCTTAATTGTAAATTGTACCGTGATAATTGAAAATAAACATAAATTTCAATAAGTCATGTATACCATAATTGTGTACTACTAGCAGGAATCATATAATTCAACCGAAAGGAGGGTCTGCGCCACTTCACGATATGGAATTCTGTGTGTCAAATAATTTTAAGTAAGTAATTGCCAACATGAGAACTAAGTCATAAGCAGCGTGAGCAGTTAAATAAAATTGCAGTAACTAGAAACAACTAGCAGCAACGATACAAATAGCCAGGCTGATGACCACTTGTCTTGCAAGGGTTTTGTAGCCGTCAAGAAACTTAATGAGCGGGTCCGATGGCTACAGGTCAACTCAAAGCTCGCAGTTTTCTGTAATAAAAAAATTATATGTTACTAGAAAACACTAAGTAAACTACAAGAGCAGGTTTATGTCCATTTTATTAGATTTATCACATACTTGGTAATATTTACATATGAATTACATGAATTACAAAACTGTTACAGTACATAAAAGTGAACTAAAAATTACAAATCCAAGAGCACGTAAGAGTAGGTTAAATGTAATAGCAGGCTATATGCGCATTTATTAGATGTATCAGATACTTGGCAATATTGGTATATTAAGAATTACATGAGTTACAAAATATTTACAGTAACTAAAAATAACATCAGTAAAATACAAAACCAAGAGCACGAGAGAGTTGGACCACGGCCCTCAACTCCAGTAAAGTCAGTAAAAAGAATGATTTGGTTATATCCCCTTTTATGTAATCTTTCGGTGTTGGTGTGTCTAGACACTAGAGAAAAACTTGGTTGGGGGAGGGGGGAGGGCGATACGAACAAATGAAGCTGGGAGATAGTAAACAAGATTGCAGTACAGTTTTACCGTCGAAGAAAGTTTTATGCGATAAACACAAAATTAGCCATATCTTCTGTAAAGGATATTTTTTTTAAATCCCATATTTAGAATAGAAAAAAATGAAATCAGCAAGCCCATGCTGAGATGTGCTTAATTAAAGTAGAATGTATATCTTAGTCAGTTTATTTTTCATTATCGATGTATGCCGGTTTGAAGATTAGACAATAAACTGCACGTTTAAAACCCCACGTCCCATAAAAAAGTGTTTTCCCAAATTTGTTTGATCGATGTGAATATCAATGATTACCTGCTCTATTTTCGTGGCCGTTAATTCTATAATCGTATTTATCACTTTTTATCTAGTCTAGAGTCTTTATGCTGCATCTTTACATGTAATTTCAAACTCAATATTCAAGCAGATTTTAGTGTGTAGCCAAAATGTTTGAGTTTTGACACGGAGCGCTTATAAAAAGTAACAACATCACTGGAAAAGATAAACGTATCAAAGTGCACCATTGCAGTCTTAATAGTTTGGAAAAGATATCTCAAGTGAAAAAGGGAATTTAATTTACCCTATCTTAATTATTGACGTCAGTCGGATAAAAGTACGAAACATTTTTTAGCAGGAACTCCCTATTTAAACCAGCACGCATTTCTCTTTCGTTAGTTGAGATTTATGTCGTTAAAGTAAAGTTTTGTGTTTTTTTTTCTTACTTTTTGTAATCTATAAATCATCACTACCACGATGATTTTCCCTGTGCTGTACATGTTCATTACATCAAATATCATTTCGAGTACAGGTAAGTCCACATGCCTTTTATTTTCAGGAAGAATTTCAAATGATTGAATCTAATAATAATATTGTTTAATTATAATGTAGTGAACGAGTAAGTGGATGAATGGGGGTGAATGTTGTTTGTAGGCTACTTGGTACCCTATCCCGTTCGTCCGTGTTCAGTTCTCGTATTGTGAGTTGTAGTAGTCCGGTTTGTACCAGTTTATGAAAGGATATATAAGGTGTATGAAAACGTGTGTGATTGCCTCAGTTTCGTCCAGATCTCCAAGGTTAGTACAGGTCAGGTCTATACTAGTTTTTAGCCACTGTATCGTAGTTTTACTAGCTTGTGTATCTTGTGTTTAGAATAGACTGTTAGGTGTAGATAGTGTTGATATTATTAAATTATTTTAGTTTTAACGAGCCTTTGTGTTCATTCAGTCTTGTTTTGTAACCCGTTTGTGGTTGTTTGTCTTATATGTTGCGCAACAGTTTCAACAGTTTTAATTTTTGAGATGCTGCACTACTTGAAACATTGCTAGCATCCCACATTTTAAACGATAAATTCATAATATTTGGACATTTAATTGAATCAATCCAGATAGCAAAAAGCCTAACAAAAGCCATTTATCTTCCCAGATAGCAATAATGTCCTGTCTTCGAGTACTTGCTCCTGATATTTCTGGTCAGACTTTTGCTCTGTGGTTTCCATATAAGAATCTTTCGGCTGCGATCGGACGCTGCTTGCATATGGAAATCTATAAGCTGTTGCTATGTGCTATTCTCCAGAAAGTGTTGACATTATATCGAACTTTTGTAAATCTGTTTAATTTAAACAGCTTGCTGGTCCAACAGCCCGTCGAGATATTTTTTGAAGATGGTAAATGCCGTAGCGTACGCAGATGGGGAGGGGGAGCATTTTTCAGCAAAGTGGCGCATTTTTTTGCAAGATTTCTTTTCATGTACCAACTAAGCATATAAAACCAGTGGCGGAACTAGAAAAAAAGGGCCACCCCGAAATTTTTTTATTAGGCCCCCCTATACATACATATATATATATATATATATATATATATATATATATATATATATATATATATATATATATATATATATATATATATATATATATATATATATATATATATATATATATATATAAACAAACACAAACAGAAACTCAAAATACGAACATAGGATACTCGTTGCTGACCTGTTTGGGTATTAATTTAAAAAAAAAAATATTTTTTGAGTTAACACAAAAGTACAACATCATGTCGTGAATAAGTGCATTAGTGAGTTTTGTGGAAAAAAAAATTTTTATACTTTTATTTTCCAATTTAAAACAGATACATTTTAATTTTCTTTACTCTTTTTGCTTCCCTATTCCTAAAACCTGAAAAAATGCAAGGATATTCCTATTATCTTTTTGTTTTCTACAAGCTAAGGTTTAGGAATTTCTGGAACTTCTGTGTACTTCTGGTAATAGGTCTTTCGGTCAACGCTCTAAAAAAATAAATATCAGCTTTATAATTTTGTTTGAAATTATGTTCTTGACAGCCAGAGTTTATTGACAAAAAGCTGCTTTAGTTTAGCCATCAGCAAGACATAGACTACATTTCACGTTAATGAATTTATTTGCTTTAATCCTTACATACCAGCCATTGAATAGTTTTATTTGTTCAAGCAGCGTCAAAACGATGGCTAGAAATCTTTTTACTCTAAGACGATATTTAAGCGAATTCGATTATTTAAAAAAAAATGACTCTAAGTAATGAGCCCGTGTTTTGTTTATTTCCAGGTCTAAAGATTGAGATGAACAGAGAATATTTTTACCACGGTAAGGATTTATTTTGTGCACAACTCCAGTGTACAGAAAAAATAAGAGAAGACACTCAGATATTAGCTCTTGTCAACATGTCAGTCTATAGCATCAGTGAACCAGAGGGGAAGATTTTGGTGGCGTCTATCGCAGAATCAGATTCAAAGCTTCAAGATTATAAAATTCCTGGAACAAGAGTAGACGGAAAAATATCGAAAACATTTACTGTATTGGATATTAATTTATCGAATAGTTCATACTGCAGTAATGGCACATTCCTGTGTGAAATACATTATGTGAATACAACAGGATCTTTTGATAGAATTGAGAAACAGACCGAAAGTTTACCAAGAAAATCACGTGAATCTTTTATTATAATGAACTTGAAAGCTAAAACTTCTGACTATGTTAAATCTGTTGACACAATGGCCGATTTTCTCCAATCGTTTGAAGACCCAGACAGACTGAAAGATGCAGACATGACAATGTCATTACAGATGTCACATTCTAGTGGCGATAAGTTCAGCACAGACAAAAGTTTTGGCCAAACAGATACAGAGTTAAGTAACAGTTATAAAAAGATCAGTTCTTCTACACTTGAGGAAATGTTGGGTGATACGATGAAGAATTTATCTCTTGATGTAAATAAATTACTAGAGATAATGGAAAACAAACTCAGTTCAAGAATAGATTTAAATAAAAATAGTTTGACTGTTTTAAACAAATCAATCCAAACAATGTTAGCCAACACACAGAACCAAACAGAGCAACTCAGTATTAGATTAAATGAGATGGAATCAAACAATACAAAAACTGTCACACAAGAGAATATTAATTCAACTTTACAATTGGTAGCCGATCTCAACAAAAGTCTACAAAGTTTTATGGACGAGTACTACGATAATCCTATGAATTTAAAATTAACAAAACAGGTAAATAATATTTCAGGAAACTTTATGTTTTTGACAATGTTTTTCGCATATCTTTGTACTTGTAAAAATTTTTTTTTTCAAAGAAACTATTGTTACAGTGGCAACAATTGTGCTTTCAGAAATTCTCATTTAACTAAATTATTTTTATTACTGAATGAGGTTTAACAAATAATTGTTTTTAAATTAGCACAATATATGTTTCTATGAAATATTTGGGAACATGGCATTATTCCTACCCCCCCCCCCCCACCTCTATTACCCCGAAAATTGCCACCCTCCTACATGTCCCACCTACAATTTCTCCGGGGGTTAAAAACGGGGGGGGGGGGGGGGGTGAATGTCCTGTAGCCGAAAAATTTATTTTATAAATATATGTGATACAGAGTATATGTGCCAGATGAAAATAATGCAGCTCATCTTTCTTATATATCTTTCAGCATTTAAAAATAAATTTTAATACAATTATTTCTAGTGTGCCAGGAACGATAACCCAAGGCTCCTAGTACAAACGGCTGTTAAACTTGATGAAAGAAAACTGGCCTTGTGTGATACCAAAACAGACGGCGGAGGATGGATTGTTATACAGGTACTGTGTGCTTTTTTATTTTAAATAATGAACATTAACTTTTAGCATTTTGTTCCAATGTTTTCCATATTGACTAGCATTTTAAATATTATTTGCCTTAACTCAAATTAGTATTAATATCAAGTCTAATTATTTACATTTTAATAATAATAAACGTTAACAAATATTATTTTATTGTTTTTTTATATTATTAATTACATGTGATGAATGAAAAAAAATATGGGCAGAGCTTTAAAAGAACCAAATAGAGTCCGACTATCTATCGACAAAAGCACAATTTCTAAAGATTTAACTAAACTAGTACGTTTATTTTATAGTTCCTTGTAGAATATATAAAGCTAATTTTTTATCTTCTTTTGTTGTATATGTTGACAAAGCCGTCAACAGATTAAAATCGGTAAAACGATTGAATATTATGGATTAGTAAAAACATTTCTATTTTATTTAATTTAAAGTTTAGGTTGTGATTGTCATATGTATAAAATAGACGTATAGATAGTAGGTTTTTTTAATTGTTTCAGAGACGTATTGCAGGAGAAGTAAATTTCACCAGAAACTGGAACGACTACAAAAATGGTTTTGGATCTTTGGCTGGAGATTATTGGCTTGGAAATGACTGGATCTCAAATCTCACACAAAGTGTGCGTTTCAATTTTATTTTGAATAATTTGTTTCACAACTAGCACGTTACAACTTTAAATTAAAAAGTAGTAATGTTTTTAACATTGACATATGTTACATTCATTTATTAAATGCTGTTGGTTGTATGTAGGTATCAAGCAATAGCACTCTTTTGATGGTGGTCTTTAAGAGGGATAAGTGTCATAATGAAAAAAAAAATTTACTAATTTAATAATTTAAAATTTACATTTGGAAAAATGTAATCTTACATTAAAAAATACAAATTATCAATATAACCACTTACATAATACATCATACTCTGGCAATCAACCTTCAACAACGTGGACAAATCAAAAAGTCTTGTCGTCACAGAAAAAATGTGATCTCAATATGTCAGAATTGCTCATGGCCTGATTTTCACACGTTCGTCTCTCACCCAGCCGTCACCAAATCACATACGCTGGGAAATGTGAAATAGAATTTGTAGTGTTATTAAAAAATAACTCTTTGTTATTAATAAATGTTAATTTTTAGTGGTAACCTTTAAAAATGTTTACTGTAAACATACATTTATATATTTACAGGGCTACAGTGAACTGACGTTTGACATGAAATATAAAGGCAAATCCTACTACGCCGTATACAGTAATGTGACGGTGGGAAATGAAGCAGATTTGTATAGGATAAAGTTTACATACAAGACAGGCAACGCTACAGACAGCTTTAGTAATCACAATGGAATGGCTTTTTCTACTTTAGATAGGGACAATGATAACAGTTCTGAAAACTGTGCTGAGAATTATAAAGGCGGCTGGTGGTATGACACCGGCTGTCATGAAGTAAACGTAAACGGTGTATGGGCGAGTAAAACTTTTGCTAAAGGCATCATCTGGATTGATATAACAGAATACAGAGATTCTCTGGACAACGTGGAGATGAAACTACGAAGGCCGTAATTATAAATAAAACTAATATGGAAACAAAAACTTGTATTAACACTGACCGATACATGACAATAGTTTCAATATTTCGCCGACTTTACACACACAGCATTACATTTATGTAGATGTACATTTGTATACAATGAAAAAAATTGCTTAGTGTTTAACTTCTTAATTTACATGTTTTATTTATGTATTTGTGTATATCTAAGTTATGAAAATAATTGCAAGTATCAGGGACTTTTCTGTAAAAAACAAACTAGCCAGCTAACTCTATTAGTGTTAGTAAAAGAAGGATCAATGATTATATGGCAGATATATATGTTAGTTAATGAAATTTTAGAACTCCACAAAAGGTTCTTTTTCAAGACGGCCACCGTTACCATGGCAACCGTTATTTTTAGAGTCCCTGACGCATGCAAATATTTCCCCTTGAGTACCTTAACTTATATATTAACAAATAAATAAAATAGGCTCATTATTTAAGAAGTTTTTTTTACCCGTTTTTTCTGGATGACAAACCCGCTTTCCCCTAGCACACACCGATATGTCCAAAGCTAAATGAAATTCTGTTAAATAAATGTTTGTTTCTGTAGAGATCCGTGGTGTATCAAGATTAAAATAATTAAGTTACGATTTGATTGTTTATTAGAAAGTAGCAAATAAGAATGTGTGAACTAAATCGTAGCTAACAATAAAATATTGACTTTTTGCAAACGAACATGATCGAAGTGCTCAAAGTGAGGATCAATAATTTAAAAATAATTTTCCCTAACATTTTCAGATGGTGCTCTTTCTATAAACCAAATGAACAGCAACGCCGATACAATTAAAATAAACATTTTCGTATTATCTTACACAACCGCATTAGCTGAGATGTCAAAGTGAAATCGGGATACATAAATATATAATCTTGTGACAAACACTTTCGTTTTTCGAAAAAACAAATACAGGCAAATCGTTCTTCAAATATGCTGCCTTATTTAATAAAATATACAATTATCAAATTCTGAAGGTTTTTGAGGGTTTTTTTTCTTGGCTTACCAAAAAAAAAAAAAAAAAAAAATATAATAATATTAGAATTACAACACACCAATATAAAGAAAATTTCATTCTACTCTCTCCCTGTTCAGTTATATATAAACTCTTGTAAGTATTTTCAGATAAACTTTATAATTTTGCGACCCCTAATAATACACTTAGCGAAAAGTTGTCCAGGATCGCTTGGTCTATACAGTCGAAGTATTCTTAAGTAGGGAAGGATGGAAAATCTCGGATCATATCGGGATATTTGGTGTATTTTAGGATTGCGAGGCATCAAGAAGGCCGGTAAACCTAATCATGTATAGTTCAACCATCTAAGTTAGCGAAGCGATCTAGCGGAAAGGAAGTTTATTGTGGTGCTAACTTTACAATAAATGTTCTCAAGACTAAAATCAATGTTTTGTTATAATATTCCTCGCATTTGTTTTTTTAAAGTCAGTTTGGAAAGAGCACTTGAAAAATTATATTTAAACATTTTTTATAGTAACTTCTTCTTCTTCTTAATTTTAGTGTAGGAAAGGATCGAGCTTTATCTGCTTGAGGGTTTGAACTCGAGACTTCTTCGAATTTTCAACCATGAGCTTTTGCCGACTAGACCACGCCTCCATCACAATTAAGGGTACGTGTCAACTGGTTTTGCGCCATAAAGGCCATTGACTCCGATTTCAGCCTGCTTTTCTTTTTGGATTTGCTTCCATAGCCTTTGTCCAACTAAGAACAAACTACAAGGCAGCAGTTGTTTGATTTTGGAGTTATCTCTCCTAGAAGAGTGGCTGTCCCCAGTTAACGAGCCTCATCTGCCCGAGGGTTCGAATCGAGACTTTTCAGCAACCATGAACTTTACCGACTCGACCTCGCCGACCCCTATCGGGATATTTGGTGTATTTTAGGATTGCGAGACATCAAGAAGGCCGATAAACCTAATCATCTATAGTTCAATTGTCTGAGTGGTAGTAAGTTAGCGCTGTGATCTAGCGGAACGGAAGTTTATTCTGGTGCTAACTTTACAAATGTTCTCAAGACTAAAATCAATATTTTGTTATAATTTTCCTCTCATTTCTTTTTCTAGCCAGTGTTGGAAAGAGCACTTGAAACATTATATTTAAACATTTTTGATTGTATCTAATTAATAAGATACCAATTATCTGGGACGCTTTTCTTTTTTAGTCCGACTCAAGGACGAGTAATCTTGGAGATTTGTGAAATCCTCGTTTTTGATTATTTCACAATTAAAATACTTTTATTATATATCACATACGAGAAAATATAAAAAAAACCAATAATCTTGTTTCTAGATGTAAAAAAAAAAAAAGAAAAATCCAATTACACCACGGAAATAATAGTAAAAATTCGCGTAGCCTATACTAAAAATACTTTAATACAAACTAATCAAATGAGATAACATTTTGATTTCTTTGTAAAATAATAAACAAAACAGGTAATTATTAAAATTCACTTTAAATATGCACTATTTTCAGTTGTGTTGTGTGGCTAGAATATATAAGACGTACCACAGCGCAGAGTTATAGTTTGATAACAACGATAAGGCAATGCTTTAAAACTCTTGTTTTATTTCAATTCTACAATAAGCTTCAAATAAAAAAAAAAACAGTTAGATGAGTAAATTTTGATTCTTTCCAATTCAACCACACCATAAGTTTTAAATTAAAAAAAAAACCCGCTATTTTTATGTCTTATCTTGTTACAGCAACTGATCTAAGATTATGAATATTATAGTAACGTATTTTTGTATTCAGTATATAAAGCACAATGATTATAACATTTATAAAGTTAATTTGTTCTATTGATGTATAAAATATGGCTAGCATTCAGCAACAGGTTGCACATACAACGTAACACGCAATGCTATCAAATTCTACTCCGACATGAAATCGATTACAGAAATACAACAAAACTCAGAATATAATTGCTCAAACGTATAGTTCTATACGGATCTATTAAATAACTATTAAATAGTTCTAATAATACACACGAAAGTCTCGAGTTCGTATCCGTTTGTAAGTCAGTAGAGCGTCCCTAAGTCCACCCAGCTCTGATGGATAACTACCTCTCGTTTGGGAAAATAAAGGAAGCTGGGCATAGTCCTGACCACACAATATTTTTATATATTGTTGAAGTCACAGAAACAAATAAACTCTACTTCTATGAACTGTCAGGTACTAATTTGTAACCATGAAAAATGCTTAACATTTCTGTGTTCTCATACCACTCTTAATGGTGCTGTTGAAAAATATTTAACAACTGCTAAATGGATTAGACACTGCCTTTTTGTATACTGATGGTCAATTTGTTACAAACATGGACATTTTAATTGCATATACTTTGCTCTTTCAATGGGATTAACATAATTTTAAAGCAAACGATGAAAAACATAACATATCATCTCTATTAACATTTTCCAAAATGTATTTCTGCTTTTTTAAAACGAATGGAAATATCTTGAAACATGCTGCACTTTGTTGTCTATCTTTCATCAAGATCAAATCAGTTTAATATTTACCTGCAGAGCTTCTTTTAGGTATATTTCAGGGGGTGCGAGGGGAGAGTGTTCAGTGGATCCATGGTATGGTAGACCAAACAAGTGCAAACACGAAAACCTCGAGTCAGAAACCAAAGAACGTGACTGAGTACACACAACTCTGATTGGTACTAGACTCAGGTTAGGGAAAGTATAGGAAGCTGGGAACAGTGCTGACCACACTATCTCTTCATATATCGAGGTCACAGTAACAGGTGAACTCTACTTCACTTGCGCCATGGATGGTAGATAGCATATCTGAAAGTCTTGCGTTTGATTCTCGGACCCTCTTGTGTTAGCTGGAAAAGCTATCCATCTAGTAGAGAAAACTGCTTGGAAAAACTTTTAAAAAGACAAACAGGCTAAGTAGGGGTAAACTGGACAGATGGCACACAACATGCTGGAACGTAGTATTTAGTTAACTTAGTTTGATGACCCTAGTTATAAATAGGTCAGAGGTCAAGCAGGCGAGAGATAGAATAGCGTGGTTCAGGTAGAATAGGTAAATCAGATAGACATTGTTCAGTCAAGCAGAACCAATAGAACTGTAGCAGGAGATGACCGGTCTTGTGCGACGGTCAGCTGACCATTGACTTGCGGGCAGCTAGATAGGTAGCGTTAGAAAAGAGTTTATCAGCGAGTGTTAGCACAAGTTGACTGTAAAGGATCGGATATGTCTTCTACTTAAAGATAACGTTGAAAAAATTAACCGTGAGTGATCTGCCCTAAACTTTCTCGAATATTCTTATATAAAACAACAGGGATGGCAACTCGGGAAATACACATGATTTTTAATCCATTTTTAATGACGTAAACTTTTTTAAATATAGAACAGAATTTCGTAGAAAAAAGAACTGCACACCAAGCGAACGCAAAATAAAATATGTATAATAATGCGGAATATTATTAATACTTAATAAATTCACATGCTTTTTTAAGAAATCGGAAATAGCCTTAATTACTACTTCCTGTCAACGGAAAATACTCAAAATTTGATAGAAGGCAGAGAATTAGATCTATTACTTACTTGTGAAAATTTCATTTATCTATCTGAAATAGTACTCATGTTATAGTCTTTTGAAAAAATTCAAAGTGGAAAAAGTTCCACTTTCGGTTATCGGAAATAGCTCAAATGTTAATACGGTTCAACGATTTTGATATAATACTTATATATGAAATTTCATCAACCTAACTGTAACGGTACTCAAGTTGTCGTGTTTATAGACACACACAAACACACACACATACATACACACACACAGACATACGGAAAAGATTGCAAAACTATGTTTTTCCAACTAAGACAGGTGTCGAGATTTGCAAAAAATCTCTTTTTTTTTGCACGATTACAAGACTTTCTCAATATATCTTCAAGAAAGTAAAAAAAAAGGTTAATTAAGGCAAAATATGTAATCAGACACCTGTGCGTCGATAACAAGGAGGCATTGATAAAGTGTTGTAAAGTGGATTCTTCTGTAAGAATGCAAGTAATAGAAAAATGTGTTATAGTAAAGTATATCGGTTAGTAGGTGGCATGGAGCATTATTTTATTTTGTTACGGTTTAGTTATCATAATACATAATGTTATGAAGGTTGCTGTTTTAATTCTTTTCTTCTTCTACTTCTATGTGTCTTTTCTTTAGATATTCTATTGAAAATAAATGTCTAGTTAAAACTCTACTACTATAATCCATGAATAGATTTAAAAGGTGCGCGGGCCATTGACCACAGGTGTTTTGACAATAGGGGGTTTGACCATAGGTTGTTTGACAATAGGGGGTTCGACCACAGGTGTTTTCTTAGCAGATGGTCTATAATCACAAGGTGGTTTGTCAACGGGTGTATGATCACAAGCGTCGTGTCCGCCTTTGACCACAGGTGTTTTGTCCATGTAGGGTCTTTGATCACATGCTTTTTGTTTATGTAGGGTCGTTGATCTCAGGTGGTTTGTCCAATGCTGGCTTTTGATAACAAGCGCATTGGTAGGGATTAATTTTAAAAGTTTTGTAATTATATTTTTAAAAATTGTGGCAGGATGTATAGATAAAAGTAATCTAACCCTACTAGTATTACTTCTTTGGCTATGACTATACTGTTGGCATGTTTTTTTTATCCTTTGTTATCGTTTATATTTATGTATTTTCAAGTACATCTACCTTATTTATTTGTAAAATTTGTTATTTGTTTAATTATTTGTGTTCCATTTATATTTAAAATAAATTCTTTGAGGCGTAGTACAAGCCTTTATGTGGAGACTATAATATCGTTTTTAACCTTTGTTAAGTAGGTTAATTTCTAATAATGGACTCCCATGAAACATGTACAGTAACGTATTAATTGTATCACAAATTTGAACAAATAACAATTTATAATTTTAATTTTAAAAGCTATATATTATGGTTAACCCCTTCTGTGGTCAAAGCTCCGTTGTGGTCAAAGCCCCGCTGTGGTCAAACCCACTATGATCAAATCACCTATGGTCAAAGCACCTGTGGTCAAACCCCTTATGGTCAAACCCCCTATGGTCAAAGCACCTGTGGTCAAAGCACGTAAGTCCATTTAAAAACCTACATCCTTTTAATAATATCTTGCGACTAAAAATAGAAAGACTTCTCAATTCTAAATAAAATAGGTTTTAATTTATACACGAAGCGTCAACTGATAATAAACAGTACGTTTTAGTAAGTAATGTATATCATATTAGTGTAATACTAGCAGGAATCATATAATGCAACCGGTAGGAGGGTCTGCGCCACTTCGATTTAAATTAAATGATCTTTTGTGTTTTAAATAATAAAAATAAGTAAGTTATTTACTGCCATGTGATCTAAGTCTCAGGCAGGATGAGAACATAATAAAAATACTGTAGCTTGTAACAGTAAAAGTCTGATATCCACATTTCTTTTAAGAGTTTACAGCTTGCAAGTAAAAGTTTATTGAGAAGGTTTATGGCAAACGAGCTATTTAAACTCCGCATTTCTTTGCTTGTAATAAAATAATAAGTTACTAAAAAAAAAGTGAACTGCAATAGTAGACTACATGTGCACTTATTAGATTTAGCAAATACGTTTTAATATTGTTATATACATTGCATAAATTACAAGAATGTTGCAGTAGATAAAAATATAAAAAATAACAAACAGTAAAATAGAGTGTGGGTGAATAACCCAAGGCCCTGAACTCTCTTATGAAAATCTGTAAGAAGAGAGTGAGTTTTTTGGGTTGCAGTAATATGGCGGTGTGTCACGTGAGAAATCTAACCAACGAGAGAAAAGCTTGGTTACGGGAGGGTGGAGGGAAATGAAAGTATGTAGCTGAAGGGAGCAGAAAGCAAGATGGCGGTACAGTTTTACCGTCATACGAAGTTTTATTAGATAAACTAAGAATTATCCATATCATATGGAAATGATTTTTAAAAATACCTCCAAGGTATAAAAAAGTAGAAAAAAACGTTGTAATCAGCAAGCCCATGCTGAGATGTGCTTAAACTAGAATGTCTATCCCAGTCAGTTATTTTTATCAACGATGTAAACAGGTTTGAAAATAACGCGATGATAACCAGTACATTTTAACCCCACATTCCATAAAAAACTGTTACCCTGTATTCATTTGATTGACGTGAATTTATGCTTTCAAAGCTAGTGTTCTATTTTCGTCGCTGTTAATAGCTGTCTATCAGTTTACTGCTCTATTTTCGTGGCCGTTAATAATATTATTAATTTTTTATCTAATCTAGAGAATTTTCACCGCTTCATTTTTACACATGATTCCAAACTCAATTTACAAGCAGATTTTTTTGGCTTAGAACGGATCGCGTAAAAAAGTAGAAACTTCAATGAATAGATAAAAGTATCAAAGTGCACCAGTAACGGCCTACCTGGTACTTTCAAATCTTAATAGTTTGGTAACGAAATTTCAAGGTAAAAATAAATTTGAATTACTCTATCTTAATTAGTGACGTCAGTTCGATAAAAATGGGAACGAAGATACCTGTATAACCCTATTTAAACCAGCCCGCATTTCTGTTTGTTTAGTTGAGATCCAAGTTGTTAAAGTAAAGTTCTATGTTTTTGTGATTTTTCTAATATTTAATCAATAAAATTAACTATAACAATGAAGTTCCATGTGCTGTACATATTCATTGCGGTAAATATTATTTCTAGCACAGGTAAGTCTATGTAAATGCTATATAAACGTAAATATTTCACATAATTAAGTTAATTAAATATATTGTCTAATTAAACATAAATTAGTTTTATTTCCAAAAAATTAGAAAACTTTTTGTTAAAAAAGATTTTTAAAACTCAAATGCAATAAAAAAATGTTTTTTTGTTTATTAATTTGTGAGATTTTCTTGTGTTTATTTTATATTAGCTGTAACAAAACAAATTAAAATAAAAACTTTAAGCATTGTAGAGAGCATGCCATAATAAAAACAAACCGCTTTCGTGCGAACTAGTGACAACATTATTTTTTCCAATTTTTAACTATTGAAAATAATACGGTTTAAAACCTAGCGGCACTTTCGACACTTTTGATTTTTGCGATGCTGCATTACTTGAAATATTTACTGTCTCTTTTAAATGATACTTTCAAAATGTTTGGCATATTTAATCGGATTAAACCATTAGCTACCGAAAAATCGACACTGATACCAATAATCCTCTTAGATAATAATCCACTCAGATTCCAATAATCATCTCAGATACCAATAATCCTCTCAGATACTAATAATCCTCTCAGATACCGTTAATCCTCTCATAAAACAGTAATCCTCTCAGACCACCATGTTTTGTACATATCCGATTTCGTGACCGTCATTACAAACTATTGAAGTCCAAGTAGGGTACATATCGCTTTAACAGATCATTGCCTTCACCACAACTGTCATATGTTTTAATTTTGTCTCTCGTTTCTCGCTCCAGATATTTCTGGTCCGACTTTCGCTCTACGTGTTACATATAAAAATATATCGGCTCATGATGGATTTTAATTTCCTGAACCTGTTGACAATATATTGCCAGATTTTCAAATTATGTTAATTTAAACTGCTTGCTGGTCCAGCGTCCTATCGAAATCTTTATTGAAGATAGTAAATGGCAAGCACATTCCAACTATATTCTTCAGTTCTATAAGCGTAAATTTCAGTTCTTGATAGCCAGAATTTAATGTTAAAAAGCTGTTCTAGTTTATCCACCAGGAAGTTTAAGAGCACATATCACTGTGAGGAGAATTTATTTCCTTCGATCCTTAGTAACCAGTTGCCGAATTGTATTAGTACTATTAGTTATTCTAGCATCTGCAAAGCTATGGCTAAAAAATCTGTTTCCGCTTAGACGACATGAAAGAATTCGAATAATTTTATTCCTTTGACTCTAAAAACAGACACGTGTTTTATTTATTTTCAGGTCTAAAAATAGAGTTGAGCAAAGAATATTTTTACCACGGCAAGAATGTATTTTGTGCACAACTCCAGTGTACGGAAAACATAAGAGAAGACACTCAGATATCAGCTCTTGTCAACATGTCAGTTTATAGGATCAGTATACCAGAGGGGAAGATTTTGGTGGCGTCTATTTCAGAATCAGATTCAAAGCTTCAAGATTATAAAAGGACTGGAACAAGAGTAGAGGGGAAAATATCGAAAACGTTTTCCGAATTGGATATTTTTTTATCAAATAGTTCAGACTGCAATGGTTGCATTTTCATATGTGAAATACATTATGTGAATACAACAGGATATATTGATAGAATTGGGAAACAGACCGAGAGTTTACCAAGAAAATCACGTGAATCTTTTATAATAATGAACTTGAAAGCTAAAACATCTAACTATGTTAAATCTGTTGACACAATGGCCGACTTTCTCAAATCGTTTGAAGACCCAGATAGACTGAAAGGTGCAGACATGACAATGTCATTACAGATGTCACATTCTGGTGGCGATAAGTTCAGCATAGACAAAAGTTTTGGTCCTACAGAAACAGAGTTCAATAGCAGTTATAAACAGATCAGTTCTTCTACTCTTGAGGACATGAAGGATGATAAGATAAAAAATTTAACTCTTGATGTAAACAAAACATTACAGATTATGGAAAATAAATTAAATTCTAACACAGAGTTAAACGAAAATAATTTGTCTGCTTTAAACGAATCAATGCAAACAAAAATAGCCAACACACAGAACCAAACTGAGCAGCTCAGTATTAGATTAAATGAGATGGAAACGAGTATTAAAAAAATTGCCACACAAGTGAATATTAATTCAACTTTAAATTTGGTTGCCGGTCTCAAAGAAGTTATTATGCAAGACAAAAATATGTTTCTATTTAAATTAACACAACAGGTAACGATTAGTATATTTTTCTTCTTTTACCGTATTTACGTAAATTTTCATTTGTTTTTCTTTTAGCTGAACGATTATTTAAAATTATTATTATAACTTAAACAATGCTACTTTGTCTTCTTATCGTTACCATAACTTGCCTATCCGCTAAAAGCTGACGAATATATTCTATCTACATATTTTAAGTATTTTATATACATTGTTATATGCTACACAATACAATAATTAAATGAAAGAAACATACTTTATAAAAACATGACTAAATGTTTTTATAATATTTTATAATGATTTAATTGTCAGTGTTTCAAAAACGAGAACTCATGTCTACCACAATACACGAGTGTTAAACTAATCGAAAGCAAACTAGCTTTGTGTGATACCAAAACAGATGGTGGAGGATGGATTGTCATTCAGGTAACGTTTTTTTTTTATAGATTTTAGTTTACATTTCAGCAGATTATTTTATTTTTAAAAATGTAAACATGTGTTTACCCTTTAACTCGCCAGACCGTTTAATTTATATGCGATACTGTTAATTAAAATGCTAAATTAATTAAAACGGGAGTGATCTCCCCTAAACTTTCTCGAATATTCATATATAACACTACGGGGAATGGCTACTAGGGATATAGACATAATTTTTAAATACATTTTTAATTACTTAAGCTTTTTAAAAGGGTTTAGAATCTTGTAGAAAAAAGAATTGCGCACCAAGTAAACGACAAAAAATATGTGTATAATAGTGCGGAAAATTAGTACTTAATAAATTCAAACGTAAAATAAGTTCCACTTCTGATTATCGGAATTAGCTGAAATGTTGATACGGAACTACACATTTGATGTAGCTTAATAAATAATATATGCGATTTCATCAACCTAGCTATACGGGTACTCACGTTATCGTGTTCACAGACACACATATACATACATACATACACATAGACATACGGACAGAATTTCAAAACCCAATTGAAACCTGTCAAAATTGTATGTGATTTTTGGGGACGATTACAATACTTCCTCTACACTCTGAATACGAGAAAGTAACTAGTACCGTTTGGCACGTGGTAAATTCCTGTCATGGCTGTGCCCTAAAACTAATTTTTTTTGTTTTGTTTATCTTTTGCAATTTCTGATGAAATGACGAATTGAAAAAAAAAATTCATTATGTAGATTTCTACACATCTCCTCACCTACCCATGTCTGAATGAAGGTTTTACTTGCTTGGTGGACTAGCGTACTAAGTAAAATTATTGACTATCAAAAATATTCAGTAAAATAATAAAATTTACTTTGTTGTTATATTTGTGGATTTATTTTTTTAATGAGAGTTTGTTTTGTGTACATTTAACTAAGAAGCTCAATATAATATGGATTTTAAGGTTTAACTTAAGGAAAAATTACATTCTATTCAAAATTTACGTCATTTAAAAAAAAAAAAACATTTTAAGTTAATTTGCAAATGCAAGCTATAGATTAGTCAATCTATGATAATCGTTTTTTTTTAAACAGCTATCGTAAATACAGCAATTATTTAATAATAATTTTATAGTCTTTTATTAAAATATACGTTAATATTAGTATGCGTTTAAAAATAATTTGACAGTGAAATTCAATGCGCAATGTATTAGGTAATTCAGATTATATTTTAGATATAGTTCTAGGTTTTATTAAATAGATTTTTGCATTTGGAAAATACATAAGTCTCTTCTCTAGTGGTTCATTACTAATCGTATTTTTCTCTAATTATAATCATCTAGAGGCGTATTAAAGGTGACGTGAGTTTTATCAGAAACTGGAGCGACTACAAAAAAGGTTTTGGGACATTGGATGGAGATTACTGGCTTGGAAATGACTGGATTTCAAATCTTACAATAAACGTAAGTTCGATGCTAAATAAAATTATAAATGAGTTTCAAATTTTCACTCAACTTGACATACAGACAAATAAATAATATGTTCAGCTTTATTCTCATCCGTAAACTTTCTTTATAAGTTTTTGTTTTTCTGAAAACGGTCAAGGCTTTGTAACATTACAAACAAAAGTTCTTTTAAAATATTTGTATGTTATAGATATTTAAAGATGTAAATCATATTTAATTTCCGATGACCGTAAAAGGATATACTAAACATTGATTACTCATTATTATTTTTTCCAGTTTAGAAGAAAATCAAATATTTGCACAATAATTTTAAAAGACTTACACTTGTTTTTTTTAATCACACTACATCATTTATACGACTAACTATAATACTCTAAGCTTATATTGTAAAACTTTTAATTTATAAAACATAATTACAACATATTTATTTACAGGGCTACAGTGATCTGAGATTCGACATGAAATATAAAGGTAAATCATACTACGCAGTGTACAGTAATGTGACGGTTGAAAGTGAAGCAGCTTTGTATAGGATAAGGTTTACATTCAAGACAGGCAACGCTACAGATAACTTTAGTTATCACAATGGAACTGCTTTTACCACTTTAGATAAAGACAATGATGGATGGTCTGGTAACTGTGCTGTGAGTAATAAAGGCGGCTGGTGGTATAACGACGGATGTCATCGGGTGAACGTTAACGGTGTATGGGCGAGTAAAGATCATGGTGAAGGCATTAACTGGGCCGGTATAACAGGCTATAGAGATTCTATGGAGCTCGAGGAGATGAAGCTACGACGTCCATGATTATAAAACACTAACGCAAAAATAAAACATTGTAATAAATTGGCTGATGCATGACAATATTTTCAATATTTCGCCAATCTTGTAAATACAGCTTTGCATTTATGTAGATTTACATATTTATTCATTGAAGGCTATTGCCTAATGTTTAATTATTTTTTTGAAAATCGTAGATCCGTATAAGCTTTTGAGCGATTTCCGATAATCGGAAGTAATACTTTTTCTACTTTGAATTTTTCAAAAGCCTATAACTTGAGCACTATTTCAGACATGTAAATGAAATTTCACGCGTTAAAAAAAGATCTAATTTTCTACTATCTTTTAAATTTTGATTAATTTTCGTTAAACGGAAGTAGTAATTTACGCTATTTCAGTTTTCTCAAAAAACTAATGTAAATTTATGCAGAACTAATAATATTTCGCAATATTATGCACATTTTATTTGGCGTTCACTTGGTGTGCAATTATTTTCCACGAGATTTTTTTCTATTTTTAAAAAGTTGAAGCATTTAAAATGGATTAAAAATCATGTTTATATCCCGAGTCACCATACCCTTTTTTTTTATATAGGAATATTCGAGAAAGTTTAGGGGAGATCACTCCCGGTTTATTACTTAAATAATTAGGAAATGGGAGTTCGAAAATCAAATTCTGTACTCGTGCACACATATTGCCAATACTGTAAAAACTAAAAAATAAATTAAGTAACGATAAGATTGTTTATTAGAAATCAGAAAATAAGAATTTTGTAATTAAATAGTTGTTAGATATACAATTTTGAATTTGTTTATAAAAATGAACGAGAACAAAACGACCAAAGAGAGGATCAATTATTTATACCACAGGTTCTCAAACGTTTTCGGATGGCAATCATCCTTTCAAAAAAAACAGTGACGGCGATACAATTAAATAAACATTGTTATATTATCTTACAAAACAGTATGAGCTGAGATGTCAAGGTTTAATTGGGATAAAGAAATATTAAAGCTTGTGATAAAACCTCTTTTTATCGAGAAAAAAATTCATTCTTACAAAGTTCTTACAATATGATAATATAAATATATAATTATCAGTTTCTGAAGGTTTTTGAGAAATCGGAATAGAGAAAAATACCGATCCAAGTCATCGGGGTAAAAAAAATTAAGTTATCTAAATTTAAGATATGGTACTTTATATATTTTTGCATATTGTAGTAAAATACTAAAGATAATTGAATATAAAATCATATTTAAGACCTAAATCAATACAACGTTGTGAAATTAACTTTTTACAACAATGTTTAGACACTAAGTATGCTATTAACACAGGTGCTATCCTAAGAAAGTACTTGTTAAAGTAATTTCTACTTGTATCAAAATAAATGTATTGCTTTATTAAACATTTAATACGATTGTCTAGCTTTTTTTTTTAAAGCTTGTGGTTTTTTTTTAAATTCTTCCTTTAAAAAATGAATTGACTGACAATAAACATCACTAGTTCTAGAATTATTATGAGATGCAACGGTCTACTGACTTAAACTCGAATTCAAACAGACAGGTTAGCAACCAGGTCTCTACCGCTAGGCCACTCCGTCCCTCACGCTAGTAGGTGGACGGGCTGTTCAAGACAATACAGCGTTAGTAGACTAGCAGGGACGTGTTTCGTGAGGTGGGGGAGCCCACGGGATCTCTGTAGACTTAGACTAGAATTGACCGTTTGGGAGAAATAGGGTAGTTCCATTTAGGACTTCGTGTTTAGTATTCTGCTTATAGTGTTAGATGTGTAGAGGGGGGGTGGAAACAGGCGTTGTACCTGAAATAGCAATATAAACAGAAACTGATATTTTAACGCCAAGGGTTTTCTGTACCTTTGTCTACCCTTGGCGTTGAAATATAACTATCTGTTTATATTGCTATAATGTTAGATGTTGTGGCGGTATTGATGATAGTTGTATTTTTTTATCGTTCCGTTTACTTGTAGAAAAAGCTGCTAATTATGACTATTCATTATTAGTTATTTTTCTTGTTTACGAATTCCCAAACTAGTTCGAAATGACACGGGAAGGGGACGTAACAATATATAATATATATATTTTTTATTTTATTGTTTATATCCCTTTAATAAGGGAAGCAATTCAATTAAATTTGTATAAAGTGAAATAAATAAAAAAAAATTAAAATGTGTTCATGCTATTCACCAGTCTATTATCAGCGCTACACTCAGGTATCCGCCATATTTTAAGTCAAGGGAAACTGCCTACATCAACAACGAAGACACCAAATTGGATGACACAGCTACCGACAACCATATTGGAAAAGATTCTGATGCTAGGCTACCATTGCGAGATATTTAAGAAAAAAGTTTATTGAGAGATTATTTATTTAGGTGAAATCACGTGTGACTGATCAATGGAGTTGGGCATTGAAATGTATAATTGATAAGTGATATTGTAGTAAATAATCAGTTTGAGTGTAAAGCTATTACCGTAAACAGCATAGGTTATGCACCTATGGTCAAAGTCCTGCTTTGGTCCAAGACCTAATGGTCAGAGCCCCTTTGTTCAAAGTATCTATAGTCAAAGCCGTTTATTTCTAACAACTAGCTTTAGTGTCCTCAACTCAGGTTCCTATTAAAACATGGATCTCCCAAAATGTTGTTTTAGTAATAAAAAATAGTCTTCTACATTTTATAAGCATTGATAAAAATCCCAATATTAAAATGTGTCATGTAGTAGGCCTACAGTATATATTGACTATTCTTGTTAAACTGATTACTATTAACCAAATCATACTGATGTGTTCGTTACCGTTTTATTTTTAGGTTCTGCGTGTTAACTGTTTTCAATATCCACCTCGATTCCTAAGATTTTAAGGGGCGTAACACTTATAACAAAAATATCTTTCTACCCTTTATTGGTTGTCTCCCTGCAGTATTTATTGTTTTGTTGTTTTAATAGAACCGGATTTTAAAAACTAAAAGTGTCAACTTTACTGCATAGGAAATAGTTACATCTAAACTAAAACTTGTCATTCGATCAATTATTTTCCATTATTTCAGAATATGTTTTGTTTTAGGCAGCAGTTTTATAAGTAGAATAAAATCCCGTAGTATAACACATAATTAGTGTAAAACTTGTTCCATCTAAATAATCTTTGTAATCGAATAAAAATTGTGTGTCTATAATATTAGTAGAATAGAATATGTTACTTGTGTTAAAGGATAAACACAAATTGATACTAAGGGATCTTTTACTTAAAGACAACTTCAAAATAAAAGTTAATTGATTGCAAAAGTTAACTGTGTCGATAACAAGAATGTATTGATAAAGTATAGTACAACTGTAAAAAAAATAAAGTGAGTAAAATATAAAACCAAGAGCATAAGCGAGTTGGACCGACGGCCCTCAACTCCACGTGCGAAAGTAACTAAGAATAGAAAATAATTTGGTTGCTTCCCCTTTCATGCATCAATATTGCGTTGAGTCACGTGGACAATCTAGACATTAGAGAATAACTTGGTTGGGGGAGGGTGGAGAGGATAGAAAGGTTTGCAGCTGGCTGGTAAACAAGCTATCGGTACTTTTTTTAGAATGGCACGCATTTTTATCAGATAAACAAAAAATTATCCATATCAAATGGAAAGGATGTTTTTAAAATACATCCCAGATTTAAAATAGTTTGAAAAAAAAAGCTTGCAATCAGCAAGCCCATGCTGAGATGTGCTTAAAATAGAATGTCTATCCCAGTCAGTTATTTTTATCAACGATGTAAACATGTTTAAAGATTACACGATGATAACCTGTACATTTAAACCCCACATTCCATAAAAAAATTGCTTCCCTGTATTCATTTGATCGATGTGAATATCTGTTTTCCACTTTACCTGCTCTATTTTCGTCCGAATTAAGATCTGTTTTTCAGTTTACCTGCTCATTTTTTTGCGACCGTTAATTTCGTAATCATATTCATCACTATTTATCTAGTCTAGAGTATTTTCGTCGCATCATTTTCTCATGGAAATTCTAACTCAATTTAGAAGCAAATTTTGTTTTTTGTGTGTAGCCGAAAAAATTTGGCAAAGAAGTTAAAAAATTAAAAACGTCACTTGAGTAGATAAACTTAGGAAAGTGCACTAGAACTTGGCATATTGCTGTCTTAATATTTTGTAAAAGAAATCTCAATTTAGAAAATCAATTTGATTTACCCTCTCAGGACGTCAGTTAGATAAAAATGCAAAAAGGATACCTGGATATTCCTATTTAAACCAACCCGCATTTCTGTTTCGTTAGTTGAGATTCACGTCGATAAAATAAAGTTTTGTGTTTTCGTGATTTCTAATTTTTTTTAATCAATAAAACATCACTACCACGATGATGTTCCCTGTGCTGTACATGTTCATCACAATACATATTATTTCAAGTACAGGTAAGACTATTTAACTAATATATTTGTAAGATTTTCAAATGATTGAATCTATTAGTAAAATTGTTTAATTATAATCATTTTTTTAGTAATTGGTTTTAATTTACCAATAATTTCAAAACAGTACGTGTCGGAAAAGGATATTAGAACTTTAACGCAATTTAAAAAATAATGTGTTTATTTCATATAAACTGTAAGGAAAACAATGTTTTTGTTAAAACGTAGTTTTAGAGAACATGTCATAATAAAAACAATCTACTTACAGTGACAAATGATTTTCATGAATTTCTTTTTGCATGTTGAATATTTTACGTTTTCAAATGAAAAAATAAAAATTATTTGGCACATATAATTGGATCAAACCACTACATAATCTTCCCAGATATTGAAAACCCACCTAATACCAATATCCATTTTAAATACCAATAATCCTTTCAGATACCAATAACCCTTTCATATACCAATAACCCTTTCAGATACCAATAATCCTTTCTCGATACCAATAAACTTTCCAGATACTATATTTTGAATATCCGACTTTGCAACCGTTACTACAAATAATTTAAGCAACGTAAGAGGCATAAAGCTTCACTAGACACATCGATCTTGTGCCTTAATCTCTCACTGTCCACTGTTGCAGCCCAATTTGATTCTGTCTCTCTCGTACCTGATATTTCTGGTCAACCTTTTACACAGTGGGTTCTATATGAGAATCTTTCGACTGAGATTGGATGCTGGTTTTATATAAAAAATCTATAGGCTGATGATAGATGTTATACTTCATACAGTGCTGACAGTATATCGCACTTTTAAAAATCTGTTTAATTTAAACGGCCTGGTGGTCAAACCGCCTGTCGAGATTGAAGATTTTAAATGGCAAGTACATTTGAACTATCTACTTCTGTTGTACATTCGGGCATTTAGGAATTTCTTAAATGTCCGTGTGCTTCCGGCAATAGATCTTCCGCTCAACGCTCTAAAATATATATTTTAGCTTTATCATTGTGTATGAAATTCTTCTGTTCTTGAAAGCCAGAATTTAAAGACCAAAAGCTGCTCTAGTCTAGCCATCAGCAAAACATAGACTACAATCCACATTAAATCATTTATTTAATTAAATCCTTACTTGCCAGCACGCGATGGCTAGAGATATATTTAAGCTAAGACGACACCTTAGCAAATTCGAATTATTTTAAATAATTGACTCATAGAAGTGGGCACGTATTTTGTTTGTTTTCAGGTGTACAGATTGACATAAATAGAGAATATTTTTACCATGGCAAAGATTTATTTTGTGCACAACTCCAGTGTGCAGAAAACATAATAGAAGACACTCAGATATCAACTCTTGTCAACATGTCAGTCTATAGGATCAGTGAACCAGAGGGGAAGATTTTAGTGGCGTCTATTTCAGAATCAGATTCAAAGCTTGAAGATTATAAAAGGGCTGGAACAAGAGTAGAGGGGAAAATATCGAAAACATTTTCTGAATTGAAAATCTTTTTTTCGAATAACTCAGACTGCAATGATGACATTTTCCTATGTGAAATACATTATGTGAATACAACAGGATCTATGAATAGAATCTGGAAGAAGACGGAGAGTTTACAAAGAAAATCTCGCGAGTCATTTTTAATGATGAGCTTGAAAGCTAAAACATCTGACTATGTTAAATCTGTTGACACAATGGCCGATTTTCTCAAATCGTTTGAAGACCCAGACAGACTGAAAGGTGCAGACATGACAATGTCATTACAGATGTCACATTCTGGTGGCGATAAGTTAAGCACAGACAAAAGTTTTGGTCCAACAGAGACAGAGTTAAGTAACAGTTATAAACAGATCAGTTCTTCTACACTTGAGGACATGGTGGATCAACAGATAAAGAATTTAACTCTTGATGTAAACAAAACATTACAGACGATGAGTTCGAAGGCAGAGTTAAACAAAATGAATTTGGCTATTTTAAACGAATCAATGCAAACAATGTTAGGAAACACACATAACAAAACAGAACAACTCAGTATTAGATTAAATGAGATGGAAACGAAAATAGAGAAAGCTGTCAAACAAGAGCATATTAATACCACATTAAATTTGGTAGCCGGTCTCAACAGAACTATACACGAATTTAAAGACGAATATAACCGTCATGCTTTGATTTTAAAATTTACAAAACAGGTAAATTATTCTACAGAAAATTTTAAGTTTTTGTTGTTGTATTTATCTAGTTTGTTAGGTTAACCAGATTTTCATTTAAAAGAAACAAGCATGCACTTTTTATTAAATGATATTTCATTTAATTTCAATAACTGAAACGTTTTTTAACAGAAAATAATGATAAATTATATTATTCTAATTGAAATATGCGCAGGTTGTGTATATATTATATAGATGTAAACGTCTCGGCAGGATGCTTTAAATATATATTTTTTATCTTTGGCCAATACAAATAATGCATTTAAAATGTATTTTTATTACTGTGAACGTTTTAAAACTAAATTATATTTTCACTATATTAAGTGTGTTAGGAATGAAATTTCAATACTACCAGAACAAATTACGATCCAACTAAATGAAAGTAAACTTGCCTTGTGTGATACCAAAACAGACGGTGGTGGATGGATTGTTATACAAGTAATGTATGCTTTTATTCTTTTATAATCCATGTCAACTATTAGCATTCTGTTCAGTTTTTCCTAAATTGATTTGCATCTTTTATGTTATTTGCCCTAACTTTGAGTCGAATTAATTTCAGATTTTTAACCATTTACATTTTACAATTGAAATTACGTTTACAAAACGTTGCGTATTTTCTATTTGTTTCTTTCTTCTTACAATTTATCAACATAAGCTCAGTGTCCAAATATGTTAAAAGAAAACGTACCACAATAGCATCTCCTTAGCTGTTTTAGGGCTTCGGGTTTTAGTACATTAAAAATACTATTTGAGCAGTTAAACAGGGGCTTAAAATAGATAACATCCGTATCTTTTCTTTTTAGTTATTTAAATAGTAGTTTACTATTAAATATTTAATTTTTTAAACATTTATTTACTCTTTTACATTATTATTGCTATGTGAGAGGATTGAGCTGTCCGTTTCAATACTATTTTATACAATGATATAAAACCTTATTATTAATACGTTTTTAAAATCTGTTTTAATGTAAGCAAAATTGTATTAGCATGCTATGCAGAGGTGTAGCCAGGGAGGCGGCCGCCCCGGGCGCCGAACCTACCCCGAACAAAAACAAAAAGCTTGGAAAAATAATTTCAAAGCATTTTTATGCTGTAGTTTTTAAATATATACAGTCTAAGTTAAGACATATAATGGCTATACGCCTTTACATACTGATTTATGTGTTTTATACCTTGATTGTCTAACTGCAAATACATATAAACTTTAGACCCACAATAACTGCCTTCCCGCTTTTCCTACGAGCATCCTAAGAATTTACACTAGTATGGTGAGACCATATAAAGGAAACCAATTGTATTAAAATGTATTGTAAGATTGTTTAATCGTATGAAAAGGAATATGACACTCTTGCCGAAATTTTATATAAATTAGTGTATTGTATCGATCATTTTTTTATTTCTTGTTTCATAACGAGTCCTAATACTGCAATTTTTATATAGTTAGGGCAACTAGACATGCAAAACGATGTAAAAAAGGTACAACACGATGACTGCTAAAGTTTATTACTTTGTTCAACCTAACTGATAATTCCAAACTGTAATACACTATTATCGAAATTGTTCTAAAGGCACGAACAAAACTAGACCGAAAAAGCTTGCACCTTTTGCAAACTACACTCAAAACAATTGGTTTTTAACCTATTGGAGGTACCGAATCCTACCAGTTTTTTCTGCGCATACACCGAACCCTTCTAAATAGTTGTATCGGCAACATTGGCAAAACTTGTGTGTCTTGACCTCCGCCGAAGCTTTGAGACTAACGTACGGAAGCTTTATGAAGATAAATCTCTAATAATCCAGCCCCCTCCCATCTCTATTTCAAACGATTTCTTTCAAGAACAATAGCTTGTACCTCTTCTGACCTAAATATACTATTTGTGCATGTGCGTCATCTAAATTCACATGATACGTTAAGTAAGTTTTCTACTAAAATATAAAACATCTGCTTTCTTTTTGCAGTTATTAGATTATTCTTGTGTAAGGACAGTTGTTCGATTAGTGTCCGGTCAAAAAAAACCTGGACATAAACCCCCTGGACAAAAGCCCCCCCCCCCTTTCGACATAAACCCCCTGGACATAAACCCCCCGCGACATAAACCCCCCTGGACAAAAACCCCCCGCGATATAAACACCCTGGACACCCCCTCCCCCAAATATGAGAACCAAAATTAATAATTAAATACAAAACAAACATTAGAAAAAACTGTTTTATTTTTATTTTAACTTTAAAAAGACAGATTGTGAGCGATGCCTCGCAAATACTCAATAATGGTGGTGTGATGACGCAAGGTTGCGTCGAGCTCAGGTAGATAGCAGAAGCGGGCTATATCAAGTTGGTCAGACTAGTCAGAGAGAGAGAGACCAATAAAAATACATGAACTGACCGGTCACGTGGGACGGTCAGCTGACCAGTGAAGCGTGGGCCACTGTTAGGCCGGCAGTTGATAGGTAGCTAGCGAGGAGTAGAGAGGGTGTTAGGAAGCGGTTAGAGACGGTTGTAATTTGCAGAGCTAGAGAACAGTTAGTTAGTGTTAGGAGTGGTCACGGGAGTGCGTAGTTAGTAGTATAGTGAACAGTTAGCAGTAGTAGTAGTAAACAGAGAGAGTATAGAATAGGCTAGTTGGGTAGAAACTTGATTTTTTTATATACATTTGAATAAAGAACTTGTATTTGGAACTTGAACTGTGTGTTATTGGATTCATTCGTTCCGCCTTCTTAAAAATCCCCACCCTCACAGCTGGTACAACAAGAAGAACTACAAACAAAGATTCTTTTTCGTACCATCACAGGTGGGCTCATTAAAATGTTTAACAACAGTTAAAATTCGAGCGCTGCTATCAATATTTTTTTTTTCTGTTTGGTCAATAGTGACCGGGATTAATCTGTGTACCTTTAACCTCTTGGAACGATTGTTCCTTTTTAATAAAGTTATTTCCAAATATTTGTGTAGCAACATCCCATATTCGACTGGAAACTTCTGTGCCAGCCTTCAACCGAGTTGTTTGTTTTTGTTATATGGTCTTCTGCATGTGTGTGCATGTTCCACAAATCAAGTGGAAACATAGGTTGTCTCTCATATGTTTTGTATTGTTAAAAATGTGTTGCTTTGATCCGCACGGCTCCAAAAGGTGACTGACCTATATCTAAGGTGTTGTCGATGCCCGATATTTGATCTAATACAACCAAAGTCACTCCTTGACTGTCTAGTAGCATGCTTTTATGTAGTAACTCTTTTGTTAGTCGTTAAAAAATTACATTAATTTAATTTAATTTCGTTTATTTTTTGTTCGCATCATCGTTATTGTTTCCTTATATACACCTCATTCGTGGGGGGGGGGGGGTTATTATCCAGGTGGTTTATGTCGCGGGGGGGGGGGTGCTTGTCCAGGGGGTTTATGTCGAGGGGGGTTTATGTCCAGGGGGTTTATGTCCAGGGTTTTTTTGACCGGGCTTATAAAAGCAAGTGTTTCTGTTTTTTTAATTGCTTCCATAGTAATTACTTTCATGTTTCTGTAATACTTTAGTGTGTATTATAATTCTATTTGTCTGATTTAACTAAAAAAACTGTCTTTATTTTATAGTTTCTAATATCTGCCATTGTTTGTTATTTTCTTTTATACATGTTGACATTAAGCTGTCAACACTTACGAATCGGTAAAACTATTCATTAGTGGGGATAAATAGAAACATTAGTCTATTTTAAAATTTTAAAGTTGAGGTTGCAATTGTCAAACGACCTTACATTAATGTAAAACATTTTCGTGTTTTAAATTTGTTTCAGAGACGTGTTAAAGGTGACGTAAATTTCAAAAGAAACTGGAGCGACTACAAAAATGGTTTTGGATCTTTGGATGGAGATTATTGGCTGGGAAATGACTGGATCTCAAACCTCACACAAAACGTACGTTTAATATTTAGTTTTAACTTTAACCCTTTTAGGATCACATGGAACACAAAACGTAAATTTAAATTTTAGTTTTCACTTAAATAAAGTATGTCTTCTACAAATAGCATTCTACAAATATAACTAATAAAACACCGGGAGTAATATCCCCTAAAAATTCTCGAATATTCTTATAAGAAAATAACAGGGAATGGGAACTCGGGCTATAGACATAATTTTTAATCCATTTTATATACTTAAAGTTTTAAAAATAGAATAAAATCTCGTAGACAAAAGAATTGCACACCAAGTGAACGCCAAATAAAAAAAGTGCATAATAGTGCGCAATATTATTAGTACTTTAAAAATTGACAATTGTTTTTTGAAAAATCGAAAATAGCGTAAATTACTACTTCCGGTCAACGGAAATTACTCAATATTTAACAGAAAGTAGATAATTAGATCTCTTACTTACATGTGAAATTTCATATATCTATCTGAAATAGGACTCAAGTTATAGGCTTTGGAAAAATTCAAAGTAGAAAAAGTACCACTTCCGGTTATCGGAAATCGCTCAAAAGTTGATAGGGATCTACGCATTTGATAAAATACTTATATATGAAATTTCATCAACCTAGCTGTAACGGTACTCAAGTTATCGTGTTTACACACGGACAGACAGACAGACACACAGACATACGGACAGAATTGCAAAGCCCAGTTTTTCAGACTGGATTACGCATAAAATCTCTTAATTTTGATAAATCTGGATTGATAATTTTTGCCAGTTTATAATAAGTCCTCTATACTTCGGATGTGATGAAGGAATGAGGTGTAATACGGGGAAAATCGTTAAAATTTCAAGTGATTTTTGTGCTCGATTACAATACTTTCTCTATACTTCGCATATACGAGAAAGTAAAAAAGAATAAAATCTCGTAGAAAAAAAGAATTGCACACCAAGTGAACACCATATAAAATGTGCAAAATCGTGCGGAATATTATTAGTACTTTATAAATTCACATGCGTTTTTGAGAAATCGGAAATAGCAAAAATTACTACTTCGGGTTAACGGAAATTACCCAAACATTGATAGTAGGCAGAGAATTAGATCTTTTACTTACGTTTCAAAGTTCATTTATCCATCTGAAATTTTACTCCAGTTATAGGCTTATGAAAAATTCAACGTAGAAAAAGTTTCACTTTCGGTATCGGAATTTACTAAAAAATTTATATGGATCTACGATTTTTACACACACACAGATAGACGGACAGAATTGGATAATCTAGTTTTTCCAACTCCATTACGCATAAAACGCCAACATTTTTATATATCTGGATTTATAATTTCGCCCGATTTAAATATGTCCTCTATATCCCGGATGTGATGAAGGACTGAGGAGTAAAACGATGAAAACTGTCCAAATTTAATGTGATTTTTGTGCACGATTACAAGACTTTCTCTAAACTTCGTACATACGAGAAAGTAAAAAAGTAGTGTTAAATAACAGTTATACGTATTACAGACTTTTATCAATAACTGTTGTCGTAATGTCTTCTCTTCACTGCCAAATATGACACTTTCTCGGCCTTACTTTCACACCTATCACCCATCTTTCACCAAATTGTATTATTGACCAAAAGCTGAGAATTTGCACAGGAAATGACTTACAGTATATAAACACACAGCGTGAACATTTCTATGATAAGTCACTATTACTTTCACTTTTGACACTAAGATGTCCAATGTTTTCTAACAGACTTGTCTATAAAAAAATATTTTTTGTAATGTTGATTATTGAAGATGTTTGATTACCAATGGTCGGAAAAAAGAAATAATTAACCTTAAATGTCCAGAACTGGTTATCACTTTTTTATTGAAAATCTTTAGATAGATACAAATGTAAATAGATACAACTGTTTCTTAACTATTCGAAATGATTTACAGTGGTAGTCACTTAAGATTTATGCGGTACACAATTAAACATTTTAAAATTGTATATGTTTACAGGGCTACAGTGAACTGAGGTTTGACATGAAATATAAAGGTAAATCCTACTACGCCGTGTACAGTAACGTGACGGTGGGAAATGAAGCACATTTGTATAGGATAAAGTTTACATACAAGACAGGCAACGCTACAGACAACTTCAGCTATCACAATGGAATGGCTTTTACCACTTTAGATAGAGACAATGATAGATCGTCTGATAACTGTGCTGAGAGATGGAAAGGCGGCTGGTGGTATAACTCATGTCATGATATGAACGCAAACGGTGTATGGGCGATTAAAACTGGGAGTGAAGGCATTAACTGGAGAGGTATAACAGGTACCACAGATTCTCTGGAGCACGTGGAGATGAAGCTACGACGGCAATGATTATAAAAAAAATCATGAAAACAGAACCTTGTGTTAACAATATTTCGCCAAAATTATAAACATTGCTTACATGTATATAAATGTAATTTTATTTTTACAATATAAACTATTGCATATTGTTTTAGTTGTAATGAAACAATCAACAAATCTGCTTTCCCCTAACTAATGACTCTCTGTCTATAGCTAACTGAAATTCTCTGTTGTCTAGATTTCTGTTTCTGCGGAGAGCCATTGTGTATCACATCAGTGCATGTTAAATAAAATTGCAAATACAATTTGTCAATGTAAATCTACCTACAGTTATTCTACTTTTAGTTGTAAACTGTTTTATTGAACCAATTTTAGGTAAATAATTAGAAAAGGGGAGAAAGAAAAATGTACAAGTTCAGTCAAATTCCAATATCGTGCACACATATTGCCGAAAATAAAAGTAATTAATATACGATTTCATTCTTAATTGGAAAAATGGTAACGATTTTCGTCTATTCAATAATAACGACATATTAAATAGTGATTATGTTTATAGTAATGAACATAACAGAAATGATCAAAGAGAGGATCATCTATTTATAACACCGGTTCCCAAAATTTTTTTGGGTGGCTTTCCTCCTTTATAAAAATCAAATGAATAGCGACGCCGATACAATTAAAATAAACATTATCGTATTATCTTACACAACAGATAGCAAAGTAAAACGGGACTATAGAAATATAGTAGCTTGTGAAAAAAAAACTCCCATTGTTTGAGATAACTAATAGCGGCTTAACGTTCTTAGAATATACTGCCTCATGAGGAATTAATATGCAATTATCAGCTTCAGAAGGTTTTTGAGAAATCTGAAATTGAGAAAAATACCGGTCCCAGACATCGGAGGTCACTCAAAAATTATGTTATCTAAGTAGGCCTATAAGATATTTTACTTTATAGCCTATATGTTGCGTCTATCTAAATGAAACAGTAACCAGTTTGTTTTTTGTTTTACTTCGCAACAAAATTAAAGTACCTCTTGAAGCTACTCGAAATCGTTTAAATGTTAAAAATTACCTGTATATACAATCTAATATTTATATCTGAAGCTTCGTCTACATAATTAAAACGACTTGAATTGAAATGAATAACTCTTTTCGGCTAACGGATATTGCTCAAATGTTTGATAGAAACTTACGTTTCAGATATAAAACATATATTTAAAACTTCATTCTCCTAACGCATATAGTGCTTAAGTTATCGGGTTCTCAAGCACACACAAAAATACACGCAGACAGAGAAAAAGACAGACATAAAGATGAGTTTACAAATTTAAATAAACCGGGAGTGATCTCCCCTAAACTTTCTCGAATATTGTAATATAACACGTCGGGGGATAGCAACTCGGGACATAGACGATATTTTTAATCTATTTTTAAGTACTTCAAACGAAATGTCTCGGGTTCGAACCCTCGGGCAGATGAGGCTCGGTAGCTGGGGACATCCACTCTTCTAGGAGAGACAACTCCAAAATCAAACAACTGCTGCCTTGTAATTTGTTCTTGGTTGGACAAAGGCTATGGAAGCATATTCAAAAAGAAAAGCAGGCTGAAATGAGAGTCAATGGCCTCAATAGCGCATAAACAGTGACACGTATCCTTAATTGTGATGGAGGTGTGGTCTAGTCGGCAAAAAGCTCATTCGAAAAAAAAAAGTCTCGAATTCAAACCCTCTGGCAGATAAGGCTCGAACCCTTCAAACACTAAAATTAAGAACGAAGAAGAAGAAGAATTACTTAAACTTTTTATAATAGAATAGAATCTCGTAAAAAGGAATCGCACACCAACTGAACGCCAAATAAAATGTGCATAATAGTGCGCAATATTATTAGTACTTTATAAATTCATAAGCGTTTTTTTTTTACTACTTCCGGTCTAAGGAAATTATTCAAAATTTGATAGAAGTCAGAGAATTAAAACTTTAACTAACATGTGAAGTGTCATTTATCTATCTGAAATAGTACTCAAGTTATAGGCTTTTGAAAAATTCAAAGTAGAAAAAGTTCCACATCCGGTTATCGGAAATCGCTCAAAAGTTGATACGAATCAACGATTTTGATATAATACTTATAAATGCAATTTTATCATACTAGCTGTAACGGTACTCAAGTTATCGTGTTTACACACACACACAAAGACATACATACACACAGACATACGAACAAGATTGCAAAAGTATGTTTTTCCGACTTTCAAAAAATCTCGATTTTTTTTTCACGATTACAAGACTTTCTCTATACTTCGTATTTACGAGAAAGTAAAAATTGAGGTAAATGATTATTTTGATTCCAGTTTTTGCATGATTGCAGTACTGTCACTATGCCTGGAGTGATAGATAGGGAAACACATATTTTTAATAAAATATCTAGCGCATCTTGGTTAAGTTACCATTATTTTCTTGTATTTTTTTATGTAATGTTAAAAAAATACATATTTCTGCTGTTATATTTTTAAAAAAAAAACCTGTTACATTAAAAAAAAGATATTATTTAAATATTTTAAAATATTTATATTTTTTTTAAATTTCAGTTATTATCTCACAATTATCTGTGTTTATCGTTCGTTATACACCTAAATAATTCAATATTCGCATGGTACAATATATCGTTGGTAATATGTGAATAGTGTTTTCTTGAGCTACTTTTCTCTGGTTTTTCTACGTTATGTAATTAGAGTTCTAGATTGTCGGCTATCTGCCCTTCATAAGAATTTTATTTAAATTTAGGCCGATTCTATCCGGAAAAAGATACTCATGCGCAATGGACAGAAACTTATCTTGCCTTCGCGGCGATGTTTTCGAAGGTACTGCGCTTGCGTGTGTTTACATCACAGAACCTTAGCCCTATCCCTAACCCTAACCCTAACCATAATCCTCACTCTAACCCTTACCCTAACCCTAACCCTAACCCTAACCCTAACACTAACCCTAACACTAACACTAACACTAACACTAACACTAACACTAACACTAACACTAACACTAACACTAACACTAACACTAACACTAACACAACACTATAACTAACACACACCCTAACCTTAGCTCAGCTATTAAGGTCACTGCGCATGCGCAGAACTATCTTTTGCCGACCAAGTGGAGACGCTGGGGCGAAAAAACTTTATCTGATTAGTCACTTCGAAATTTACTTGATTCAGACTTTCATTGGATTATAACAATCCTACATTTGTTATTCTACAAGATCTTGAACAAAATAATTGTTTTTAAAGCATTAAAATTTGATATAGGCACGGAGTAATATGGCGAGTAAACACATGTTCGCTAACCAGAGAGTTCGAACCATCGGACAGACAAGGCTTGAAGACTTTTAACTCCGAAATCAAAATCTGATTTCCTGTTAGGCAGCTCCTGCGACACTGCTGTACAGGTAACGTCTTGTCCCTTGGGTCCACCAGATGTGTTGAGAGATTGTACACGAGCAACATCTAGCTCTTCTCCTCTTGCTGTCCAGGCTTTGTGCTTGGATTTTCAATGCGCAACCATCCAATGGTATATTAGATTATGGAGCCATAAATTTGATCTGATCTGTGATGCTTTTTATAGTTTTATAGTTTTAATTTTGTTTATCTTTAATTTTCTTCGCGTAACATCTTGAAGAAACTGCAAATTGTAGGAATAAAAGTTAGTCACACTTTGTGACTTCCCGATCAACTCGACATTTTAAATAGAGTTAAACTGTTTCTGTGACCACAGCACAAAAAGCTATAGTGTGGTCACCTTTACTTTCACTAACGTAAGTCGGGTACTTATCAGATGTGGTTGGAGTCAAGGACAATATACGGACTTTAGCCTATTTCCCGATCTCAAAACTTTCGAGCTTCAGTACGTGCGCGCTACCGTCCTACCATACCGTCCCATTGTACTGATATCAACTCATTGATGTTTCTTAACAATGGCAATACTGTTATGTTTTATCTTTTTTTTTGTATTTTCCAGTGTCGTTTCAAAATTTCAAAACTAAACTAATGTTATGCTTCTTATTAGTTGTATTTCCCTTAAAAATAAAAGCACTTTATAAAATGATAGTTTGTTTGAATTGTGGCTTCCGTGTCGTATTGTAGCTTCTGTGTAGTCTTGTGGCTTCTGTGTAGTCTTGTGGCTTCTGTGTAGTCTTGTGGCTTTTATGTAGTCTTGTGGCTTCTGTAAAGTAGCTTATGTAGCTTATGTGTAGTCCCTGGGACTTCTACAGCAGAGAGTATTGGAAATTTGAAATGATAATTTGTTGACGTGACACTCCTAAAAACGTATGCACCTTAATTTAACACACCGACTATTTAATTCTTATATATGGGATACACCATTATTTAAAAAAAATACATTTTATCGAACAAATAAAAAATTAAATAAAAATTTTAAAAATTATAGACGTCTCAATATTATCACAACAATTTAGGCCTCTGAATAGCATTTACCACTAGTGCTATCTTCAATAATTGTTTTCATTTTAATACGACCACACACTCTCCGATGTTACGATCCCTGGGATCTTTATCTGGTTTGGTCCTATCGGAGGGGAAGCGACTAGTAAGGGGACGTGTGACCAGCGCTTGGCTGCTGCAAATAGGCCGGACAAGCACATACAATAAAACGCCGAAACTTGTTCCTACATTGACCATCGCGGTCAGGCCAGATCTGTTATTTGTTGCCGTTAGACACCTAGGGTCGGTAGTTTACAAATGGGAAATATTTTTGACAATATTGTGACAGCAATGGTAGTCACATTAAGGACTTTGTATTTTAGTTTTCTGCTAATTGTGTTTGATGTTGTGGCGGTATTAAAGATGGTTGTTGTATTTTTTTTTATCGTGGTAGTTAAGTGTAGAAAAAGTTGCTAGTTGTGTTTATTCAATATAAGTTATTGTTCTTGTTTACAAATTCCCAAACTAGTTCGAAATGACATAAGAAGGGGATGTAACAATATATAATATTATATTTTTTAAATTGTATTGTTTATATCCCTTTAATGAGGGAAGCAACTCAATTAAATTTGTATAAAGAGAAATAAAGAGTTTTGTGTTTAAATGTGTTTATGTTATTCACCAGTCTATTTTCAGCGCTACACTCAGGTATCTGCCATATTTTAAGTCAAGGGAAACTGCCTAAATCTACAACGAAGACACCAAATTGGATGACACAGCTACCGACAGCCATGTTGGAAAAGATGCGATTGCTAGGCTACCAATACGAGATATTTTAAAAAAAACGTTAGCAGTTTATTGCGAGATTTTTTATTTAGTTGAAATCACGTGTGACTGATCAATAGGTGTTGGGGCATTGAAATGGATAATTGATAAGTGATATTGTAGTAAATAATCAGTTTGAGTGTAAAGCTATTACCGTAAACAGCATAGGTTATGCACCTATGGTCAAAGTCCTGCTTTGGTCCAAGAACTAATAGTTAGAGCCTCTTTGGTAAAAGTATCTATAGTCAAAGCCGTTTATTTCTAACAGCTAGCTTTAGTGTCCACAACTCAGGTTCATATTAAAACATGGATCTCCCAAAATGTTGTGTTAGTAATCAAAAATAGTCTTCTACATTTAATAAGCATTGAAAAAAATCCCAATATTAAAATGTGTCATGTAGTAGGCGTACAGTATATATTGACTATTCTTGATAAACTGATTACTATTAATTAACAAAATCATACTGATGTGTTCGTTACCGTTATATTTTTAGGTTCTGCATGTTAACTGTACTCAATATCCATCTCGATTCCTAAGCTTTTAAGGGGCGTAACACTTATAATGAAAATATTTTTCTACACTTTATTTGTTGTCTCCCTTGTGTATTTATATATATATATTTTTTTAATGGAACCGGATTTTAAATAATAAATAATAATCATTAAAAAAGTTTTAAAAAACCCACGTTTTCTGATTGAACTAAAAAGTAGAAATTAAATATTATACATCACAATAATGCAAGCGATCACTCTACTATAAGCTATCAAAAACGTGGGTCGCCTAAGTAAAAGTTATATTACTATTGATTAGATAATACTATTGACTTTTATTAGGGAGCTTGTAGAGAGTTAACAGTATTAGAAACTGTAATAAAATCACGGCGCCCCACGTTTTTGATAGCTTATAGTAGAGTGATCGCTTGCATTATTGTGATGTATAATATTTATTTTCTACTTTTTAGTTCAATCAGAAAACGTGGGTTTTTTAAAACTTTTTTAATGATTATTATTTTCTACTTTTTAGTGTTTGTCTGTTTGTTTGCATGTAAATCTTGCTATCGATTTTATCTTTTCACTTTTTTTTTGGGTAAACGAAGACAACTCGTAAAAAGACAACTCGTAAAAAGACAACTCGTAAAAAACACGTTGTGTGAATACGTTACTGACTAGAACACATAGATTTGAACCCGTGTCGAGTGGGATAGCAATCGTGTGCCCAACCACTCGACCATATCGTCTCCCCCATACTGGCCACCAGTTGTTACGTTATGGTTGTTTGTACACAAACACAGCGTGACAACTACTCAGTAAGCAAAAAGAGGGGGAGTGCCGAACCTTGTTTTCATCAAATTACAGTTACTGGGTAATGTCCCTTTTCCCCCACGTTTTTTGGTACAATTATATAGCGGTCTAAAATGATCAATAAAATGTTTCCATGGATTAATTTAGTAACAAAAACAATAGAATATTCAATTGTCATCCAAAACAAAGCTTCCCTGAAAATTTCAACGCGCTAGCTAACTGGGAAGTGCCAGAAATTTCGATCGCAAGATTGGATTGGAAAGACAAACAAACACACAGAGAAAGCAAGTTAAAGAAAACGTGGGAAAATGCAGATTTTACTACTTTGAAAATAGTGATAACAAAAGTAGAACTTGTCAACTGATCAATTATTTTACAAACATTTCAGAATCTGTTAAATAGATTTTAGTTAACATTATTATGTAATTATTAATTATTCATCATAGTGTGCTACCAACAGGATATATATAATTCAACGGGTAGGTGAGTCTATTCCACTTCACTACGGGGTATAAAATGCGTCAAATAGTATATCTACTGGCACGTGAACTAAGCATCAAGCAGGATGAGCACTCAATAAAATTGAAGGAACTAGTAACAGCAAGCAGTACCAATGCTAATAATCAAGTCTGATGACCACTTGTCTTGCAAGGGCTTTCTAGCCGACAAGTAAACTTATTGAGCAGGCCCGATGGCTACGGGTCAACTCAATGGCCGCAGTTTAAGGACTGTAATAAAATTAGGCCCTATAAGTTATTAAAACCTACAAGCGAAGGATAAATATGTTCGTAATAATGGTATATTAATATACTTTAATTACAAAAATGTTGCAGTAAATAAAAATGACTAAATACAAAACCAAGAGCACGTAGCAGTAGTCCAATTGTAAGATCAGGCTATATGTGCATTTGTTAGATGTAACAAATACTTGGCAATATTGGTATACTATGAATTACATGAGTTACGAAATTGTTACCATAAATAAAAATAAAGGAGTAAAATACAAAGCCAGAGCACGTAAGAGTAGGTTAGCTGTAAGAGCAGGCTATATGTGCATTTATTAGATTTAACAAATACTTGGCAATAGTGGTATATAAATTGCATGAGCTACAAAATTGTTACAAAAAATCAAAATAAATTGAGTAAAATACTAAACAAAGAAAGCAACTAAGAAGAAAAAATAATTTGGTTGCTTCCCCTTTCATGCATAATATTGGGGTGGCCAATCTAGACACTAGACACTAGAGAACAAACTGGATGGGGGAGGGTGGATAGGATGAAGAACGTGTGTAGCTGGGAGATGGTAAACAAGATGGCGGTACTTTTTAAAAATGGGACGCAGTTTTATAAGACAAACAAAAAATTCCATATCATATGAAAAGGATGTTTTTAAAATACATTCCAGAATTAAAATAGAAAAAAATTGGTTGTAATCAGGAAACCCATGCTGAGATGTGCTTAAAATAGAATGTCTATCCCAGTCAGTTATTTTTATCAATGAAGTAAACAGGTTTGAAGATTACACGATGATAACCTGTACATTTAAACCCCACATTCAAGATAAACATTTTTTTCCCGTGTTCGTTTGATCTATTTGAATTGCTGTTTTCCACTTTACCTGCTCTATTTCCGTCCCCGTTAATATCTGTTTTTCAGTTTACTTGCTCATTTTTTTGCGACGGTTGATTTCGCAATCACATTTATCACATTTTATCATCGCATCATTTTTACATGGAATTTCTAACTCAATTTAGAAGAAGGTTTTTTTTGCGTGTAGCCGAAATGTTTGAGTTTTCGCAAAGAACTTGGCGCTTAAAAATTAAAATCTCCACTGGAATAGATAAGCTTATCAAGGTGCACCTTGGCACTTTGCACATTGCAGTGATAATATTTTGGAGTTAAAAATAAATTTGATTTATCCTATCTTCCTTACTTACGTCAGTCGGATAAAAGTTTGAAAAAATAAATACATGAATATTCCTATTTAAACAAGCCCGCATTTCAGTTTCGTTTGAGATTCAAGTGGTTAGAGTAAAGTTTTCTATTTTGGTGAATTGTTAAAACTACCACAATGATTTTCTCAGTGCTGTACATGTTCATCACATTGAATATTATTTTCATTACAGGTAGGTTCATGTAACTAGTATTTAATATAAAAATTTCACATGACTGAATTTAACAAAATACTTTTAAGATTGTCTTTTTTAATATTAAAAATTATACGTTTACAGCCCGATGGCAGCTTCGAAACTTTTATTTTCGAGATTCTTCACTACGATACATATTTACACACTACTTTAAATGAAAAATACGAGAAGTTCGAAACATTTAATAAAACCAACTACCTGATAGAGAAAATTTTCTCAGGTACCAGTAATCCACACAGTGTCTTGCGGGAAAGCGGCGTAAGGACAAACAACATCCGGGTGATTGTCTTTCAAGAAAACTTCAATTTCCTTCTTTCCAGACTCCATGGTATCAAACATCCGTCTTCGAAATCGTCATTAAGTAGGAGGCATGAAGCTTCACCAAACACATAGATCCTGTGTCTTCAGCTCTAACTGTCCCTTGTTGCAGCCCAATTTAATTATGTCTTCGATTCCCAGCTCCAGGTATTTCAGATTCGACCTTTGCCTTGCAGGTACCAAATAAATATTTATCGGCTGATGATTGTTGCCATTTCCCTAAAAATGTTGAATTTCTTTTTCCCCTTTCTTAATTATAGTGTTGGAGGAGATTCCCTCTAACACATCGTTTTTTTTTCAGGCATCTTTCTTCCAACCTAGAACAAACTACCAGGCAGCAGTTGTTTGATTGTGTGAGTTGTCTCTCCTAGAAGAGTTGCTGTCCCCAACTTTCTAACATCAGCTCCCCGAGGGCTAGAACTCGAGACTTTTCAGTTTAGCAATCATGAGCTTTATTGTCTCGACCACGACGACCCCAAAAGGTTCACAATATACCGCCATTATTTCGATTTCTGTTCTTTTTAACCAGCTTGCTTTTTTATCTGACTTTCGTGATCTCCATTTTAGATACTATATGGCAAGCGTGTTCCATTTTCTTCTTCTTTACTAACGGGTTATATTAAGGAAAGTCTGGATCTTCTATGTGCTTTGTATCAGCTTGGCCACTGTGATAAAGTTCTGGTCCTGACATTCAGTTTTAAACAACAAAAAGCTGTCAATGGACTAGATAGCAGCAAGTTTTAGACTATATTTCACATTGAATAATTTATTGCCTTCAATCCTCACTAATAGCTATCGAATTGTATTATTTATTCTGGACAATAAGCAAACAGATTCGAATTAATTAAATTATTTGACTCTAAGAAATGGTAAAATGTTTTGCATATTTCTAGGTCTAAAAATTGTTTTTTTTTTCAGGTATAAAGATTGACTTGAACAGAGAATATTTTTACCACGGCAAAGAATTATTTTGTGCACAACTCCAGTGTACAGAAAACATTAGAGAAGACACTCAGATATCAGCTCTTGTCAACATGTCAGTCTATAGGATCAGTGAACCAGAGGGAAAGATTTTGGTGGCGTCTATTTCAGAATCAGATTCAAAACTTCAAGATTACAAAAGGGCTGAAACAAGAGTAGAGGGGAAAATATCGAAAATATTTTCTGAATTGGAAGTTTTTTTAGCAAATATATCAGACTGCAATGATGGCATTTTCCTATGTGAAATACATTATGTAAATACAACAGGATCTATTTATAGAATTGGGAAACAGACGGAGAGTTTACCAAGAAAATCACGTGACACATTTCTAATGATGAACTTGAAAGCTAAAACATCTGATTATGTTAAATCTGTTGACACAATGGCCGACTTTCTCAAATCGTTTGAAGACCCAGACAGACTGAAAGGTGCAGACATGACAATGTCATTACAGATGTCACATTCTGGTGGCGATAAGTTCAGCACAGACCGAAATTTTGATCCAACAGATAACAATTATAAACAGATAAGTTCCTCTACCCTTGATGATAAAATGTTGGATGATAAAATAAAGAATTTAACTCTTGATGTAAACGAAACGTTACAGGTTATAGAAAACAGACTCAGTTCCAAAATTGATATGAATAAAAATAGTTTTGCTGTTTTAAACGAATCGTTGCAAACAAAGTTAGCCAACACACAGAACCAAACAGAAGAACTCAGTTTCAGATTAAATGAGATGGAAAATAAAATGAAGGAAGAGAATATTAATACCACATTTAATTTGGTAGCCGGTCTCAACAAAAATCTACACGAATTTAAAGACGAGTACAACAGACTTGCGTTGTTTTTAAAATATACATTACGGGTGAATTATTCTACTGGAAATGTTACATTCTTGTTTTTGTTTTTACCTAGCTTGCTAGTTTAAACTGTTTTTTTAATTGAAAGAAACAAGTATGTAACTTTGTAAGCTCTCATTAAATTTCAAACACTTAAAAGTGTTTTTAACAGAAAATAATGTTAAAGTAAATTTTTCCGTATAAAAAATATGAACATGTTTTGTATGTACTAAAATATTACATTATATGACTAGGTAGGATGTAAAACATGTATGTCCACGAAATGAAAAGACTGCATTTAAAATATTTAATTTATATCTGAAAACGTTTTAAAACTAAATATTATTATCTCTATATACAGTGTGTCAGAAATGAAGACTCAAGTCTACCAGAACAAATTATGATCCAACTAAATGTAAGAAAACTCGCCTTGTGTGATACTAAAACAGACGGTGGAGGATGGATTGTTATACAAGTAATTAAAGCTTTTATTTTTATTATAACCCATGTCAGCTATTAGCTCCTAATAGAGCGCCAAAAAGGGTAGAAACAAAATTCAAAAGCTGATTTTTTGCTTCAGTTTTTATTTATAAACAGTCTTAGTTATGACATTTGATAGCTGCAAGCCTTTACATAATGATTTATGTGTTTCGTATCTTGATTGTTGAAAAGCTTGTAAAACATTTACCATTAAGAAACATGGACCTGCAAAAACCACACCCCAGCTTCTCCTAGTAAAATCTTAAGAATGTATACTACATTGATGAGTCGATAAACGCTACCACTTATAAAAGAAACCAAGAAATTTTTTTTTAACTGTAAAAGGTAGTGACATATCAAGTATTACCGATCATTTTTTGATTGCTTGTCGGGTGAGTCGGGTTTGTCTTAAAAAAAAGCTCTGAGCAGTGTCGTAGCGAGGGGGGGGGGGGGGGGCGGGGGGTCCGGACCGTTTCGAATAACACCATTTAAAGGTGACACCAAGGCAAAAAATAGCAAAATATATACAGAAAACTCCAGTTAATTAAGTGATTAGTTCGAGTGTTCAAAAAGCCTTTCAATAGCAAAACTGACAAATCCCGACAAGGTTGGAGGGGGGGGGGGGGGTGGGGAGTGCAAATCGAAAGTTTGAGGGGGGGGGGGTGCAAAACGAAAGTTTGAGGGGGGGGGGTTGCAAATCGTAAATTGAAAGATTGTCCCCGAGCGCCGGGAAGGGTCGCTACGCCTCTGTGGGGGTGACACCATTAAGTGCCGCACCGGGTGACACCCGACCTCGCTACGCCACTGGCTCTGAGACTTAATTGCCTAACCTCATGGGTACGATCGAAACCAGGTTAACAATAGCTGCTTTTAACTCTGTTTATTTTCTTTTTTCTATTCGTTTCGGTTTCATAAGGAGCATAGTCTTAGGCAACACTTCTTCATTTTACATGAATTTCATGAAGATAAAACCCTAATAATCCCAGCCTCCCCCATCTATATTTCAAACGATTTCCTTCATGAACAATAGTTTGCACCTCATTTTACCTAAATATACTACTTGTTCGAGTGCGTCATCTAAATCCATTTTATGATAATTCATGATAAGTTAAGTAAGTTAAGTAAGTTTTCAGCTAAAATATGTGAACATCTTTTTTCCCATTCCAGTTATTAGATTATTCTTGTGTATGGACAGTTATTAGATTGGTTTATAAAAGTGATTACGTTAATTTAAATTGATTCCATTGTAATTAATTTCATATTTCTGTAATATTTAAGTATGTATTATAATTCTATGTCTGATTTAACTAAACAATTGTCTTTATTTTATACTTTCTAGTATCTGTCTCTCTTTGTTATTTCCTTTTATATATGTTGACTAAGCTGTCAACACGTACGAATCGGTAAACAATTCAATAGTAGAGATTAGAAGAAACATATGTCTTTTTTTTTAAAATTTTAAAGTAGAGGTTGTCAAACGTACTTAGATTAATGTAAAACATTTTCGTATTTTAAGCGCAATTTCCATTCTGGAGAATTGCGTTTATTAACTCTTCATTTCTGGGAATGGATGGATGAATGAATGTATGGATGAATGTGTGTCCGGGCTTTAAGTCGTATCTCCTCCTCAACGAAGCAATATCGATGACTAGTTCCAAAAGCAATTATGTTAAGCAAGTTACGAGAATGAGCATAGGCCATAAAAATTCCGGGTTTCTTTCATGTATTTCCCGGAAAAGCCAAAGAACCTCGAAAAAAAGCAGTTTTTGGCCCATATCTCTGCAACCAGACCACTTAGCGACTTGAAACATGTACCAATCGATTTCTGTCATAATTTAGAACAATATTGCCGAAGAAAGTTTTCAAAAATATCCTCTCGTTCGGTCACAAATTTTAAAATTACATAAACGCCTACAAACCGATCGTTCTTCTAGCTTGAACGCACCCCAACATTATACGTCAGAGCTATTTTTAGATAACATAAGGAAATTGCGCACAAATGTCACTAGACTTTTTTAATTAACTTGTAACTTGTTTCAGAGACGCGTTAAAGGTGACGTACATTTCAACAGAAACTGGAACGACTACAGAAATGGTTTTGGATCTTTGGCTGGAGATTATTGGCTGGGAAATGACTGGATCTCAAACCTCACACAAAACGTAATTTTGAATTTTAGTTTTCACTTAATTAAAGTATGTTTTCTACAACTAGCATTCTACAAATAAAACTAATAAACAAGTAGTGTTAAGTAACATTATCAGTGTTACATTCTTTAATTAATTACTGATGTCGTAATGTCTTCTCTTCACTGCTAAACATGACAAACTTTCTCGGTCTGGCTTTCACCCATACCAGTCTATCACCCAGCTTTCACTAAATTGTATAATTGACCAAAAGCTGAGACATTCCACAAGGGAATGACTTGTAGTGCCATTTAAAAGAGTATTAATACAAAAATAATAATTTACTATACTCAAACAGTACCTAATCTGTGAAGTAAATTTAACCTTTCAGCCGTAGAAACCAAATGGGCGAATAAATAGAGTTCATCAGTTTCTGTGACATACAGCATATAAACAAACCGCGTGAACAAGATTAGCTGCTATTACTTTCACTATTGGCATAATTATTAAAATGTTAAAAAGTCTAATGTTTTGTAACAGACACGTTCATAAAATTAAATTTTTATGTTAATATTGATTATTAAAGTTGTAAAATTTTGATTACCGCTGGTCGGAAAAAAGAAATACTTAACATCAAAAGCCAAGAACGGGTTATATGTTTTATAAAAAAACTGTTGATCGATACAATTGTTAAGATCTTAACTATACTAAATGATTTCCTGTGCTAATCACTTAAGCTTTATGCGGAAAAAATTATACATTTTTAAATTATATGTTTACAGGGCTACAATGAACTGAGGTTTGACATGAAATATAAAGGTAAATCCTACTACATGGTGTACAGTAATGTAACGGTGGGAAATGAAGCAGATTTGTATAGGATAAAATTTACATTCAAGACAGGCAACGCTACAGACAACTTTAGTTATCACAATGGAATGGCTTTTTCTACTTTAGATAGAGACAATGATGTATATTCTGATAACTGTGCTGAGAATTTAAAGAGCGGCTGGTGGTATAACGAATGTCATTATGTGAACGTAAACGGTGCATGGGCGAGTAAGGCGTCTTATGAAGGCATTTTGTGGTACGGTATAACAAGTGACAAAGATTCTCTGGAGCACGTGGAGATGAAACTACGACGGCCGTGATTATAAAAAATAATAACACGAAAACATAAACTTGTGTTAACGCCGACTGGTGCATGATAAATTTACAATATTTTGCCGACTTTACAAACACTGTTTTACATTTATATATATTCCATAAACAATTAAAATTCAAAATTTCCCCGCCGTGGATCTCTCAACATACATTAACCATCAGTGATTCAATAGATGCTACAGAAAAAAAAATTGACTACGATCAAGAATAACTAAAGAAAATAACATATAAGCACATTAAGGATCAGTACCGCAGCAATACCTGAATTAGAGTATTCACAGATGGCTCAGCTGAAGACGCCACACAAAAAAATGTCGGAGTTGGAGTCCTTATTGAAAAGCCAAATGGAGAAAGCTTTTAAAAGTTACAGGCAGCCTATCCGACAATTTTAGAGCAGAGAACGGAGCTTTAGAGCATACAGCAAACCTCCTGTTAGAACACTCTGAATCTCCAGATAGTCAGATAGTCTTTCTTACAGATGCAAAATCTGACCTGCAGTCCCTAAAAAATCCAGAATCCTATACTCAATCACTCAGGACAGCACTTAAAAGGCTACAAAATACCTGCGGCAAGATTGTGCTGCAGTGGATCCCGGGCTACTGCCAGATACAAGAAAACGAGATCGCTGACCAGCTGGCAAAAATTGGTGGAAAGAAAAAACAACCAGAAATTTCGCTACATCCAAAAGAAATCAAAAGAATCATAAAAAACAAAGAAACACAAATGTAGTCTAACACACACCCTTACTACAAAAAGATGATGGATATTACAAATTGACACGAATCCAACAATGCATAATCTTTCGACTCCGAACAGGCCACAACAGACTAAAACTGCACATGCATAAAACAGTAATAATTGGGTGTGGCGAAAGATGCCCTTGTGGCAAGACCCCGGAGAATACGGAGCACGTTCTTCAAGAATGTTCATTATATAGCCAGGCGCGATCCAAACACTGGCTCCTACACACCCCACTCAAGAAAAACTATATGGGGCACTCGCTGATCTGGAGACCACAGTCCAGTTCATACACGAAGTTGGGCTTGTTGTTTAAATTCTTCATTAAATACTTGATTAAGAGCAAAGAAGAAGAAGAAGATAAACTTATGTTAACACCGACTAATGCATGATACATTAACAATATTTTGCCTACTTAACAAACACGGTTTTACATGTATGTAGTTATAATTGTTTTTTACTATAAAAAATGTTTCCCCTAACCAACGATGCTCTGTCTACTGCTAACTGAAATTCTCTATTGATTAGATGTTTGTTTCTGTTGAGATCCGTTGTGTATCACGTCAATGCATGTTTGATAAAATTGTAAATAAATTTCAAAATGTAAATATACCTACAATTATTCTTCTTTTATTTGTCAGCTGTTTGTTATACCAGTTTTACGTTAATATTTTGGGAAGGGGAGAAAACAAAAATGTACAAGTTCAGTCCAATTCTAATATCGTTCACACATATTACCAAAAATAGAAGTAATTAATTTACGATATAATTCTTAATTGGAAAAAAGTAATGATTTTTGTGAATTTAATAGTAGCGGCATATTAATTAGTGATTACGTTTATAGTAATGACCATAACAGAAATGATCAAAGAGAGGATCAATTATTTATACCACCGTTTCCCAGAGGTTTTTGGGTGACGATCTTCCTTTATAAAAACCAAATGATCAGCGACGCCGATACAATTAAAATAAACAATATCGTATTATGTAACACAAAAGTTTGAGCTGAGATATCAAAGTAAAATCGGACTATAGAAATATAAAAACTTGTGAAAAAACATCTAGTTTCAGAAAACAAATAGAGACGAAACGTTCTTTAATATGTTGCCTTATGATAGGATAATATACAATTATCAGCTTCTGAAGGTTTTTGAGAAATCTGAAATAGAGAAAAATACCGGTCCCAGACATTGGAGGTCACTCAAAAATTAAGCTAAGTAAGTCTATAAGACATTTTACTTTATTTATGTTGCGTCTATCTAACTGAAACAGTAATCAGTTTTTTCTTGGCTTCGCAAAAAAATAAAGTACTTCTTGCAGTTACTCAAAATCGTTTAAATGTTAAAAATTAACTCTATATACAATTAAATATTTATAAGTGACGTTTCGTCTACATCATTGAAATGACACTCATTAAAATACAATAAATAACTCTCTTCGTTTCGAATATCGCTCAAAATTGTGATAGATACTTACATATAGGATCTAATACGTGTATTTTAATCTTCATTCACCTAACTCATATAGTACACAGAGTATCGGGTTGTTAAGCAAAAAAAAAAATACACACGCAGACAGAGAAAAAGACAAACATAAATATGAGATTACAATTTTTATAATCTCAGGCAAGTGAAAATGTTGATGCCATGCTTTTGCACATTATCTCTATACCCTATAGCCTATACAATAACGGAAAAATTATTTTAATAAAATATCTTGTGCATCTTGGTCAAGTCAGTTGGCATTATTTTATTGTATTTTTTAAGTATTTAAAATAAAAATGTAATACTATTTTGCTGTTAAATTAAAAAAACAATTACATTAAAAAAAAGTATTAAAATATTTTAAAATATTTCTATTTTTTTTTAAACAGGCAGTGATTATCTCACAATTATCCGTGTTTATCGTTATACACCTCAGTAATTCAGTTTTCGTATGTTACAAAATATAGTTGGTAATGTGTAAATATTGTTTTCTTGAGCAATCTTTCTCTGGCTTTTATGCGTTATGTATTCAACGTTCATTTGGCTTTAATACCATATATGGTCTGTGGTGCAATGACCGGTTTTTTTCCGCTGTCTTACTAAGAGAGTCTTAGACTCAGAAATTTTCCATCAAGATATGATTGATTGATTCAGACCAGATGACCTCCCCAACCAATGGTCTTATGATTTGAAGGTGACCTTCCATGTTGCCTAAGTCTATAAATAGGCTGCCCACAGGTGTCTCGAGGCAGTTCATTTTGACCAGACGTCGTTGAGAGACCTAAGCCCTGTGTGTTGCCGCGTAGTACTAAGTTGTTTAAGTAGCATATTATTATATTACTTGTGGTTAAGTAATTCTTTATGCTTATAGCAGTGTTGTGTATACTGTGGTGATTTTTCTGAAGTGTTAAAAGCTGTGATAGTGTATATTGAACGAGTGAATGTGTGACGCGGTACGAAAGATAGTGACGTTTTAGGGTAGAGAGACAGACAGGTTAGCAACCAGCTCTCTACCGCTAGGCCACTCCGTCCCTCACGCTAGGAGGTGGACGGTGGACGGACCGTTCAAGACAATACAGCGTTAGTAGACTAGCAGGGACGTGTTTCGTGAGCTGGGTGAACCCACGGCATGTCTGTAGACTTAGACTAGAATTGACCATTTGGGAGAAATAGGGTAGTTACATTTAGGACTTCGTATTTAGTGTTTTCCTTATAGTGTTAGATGTGTAGAGGGGGTGGAAACAGGCGTTGTACCTGAAATAGCAATATAAACAGAAACTGATATTTTAACGCCAAGGGTTTTCTGTACCATTGTCTACACTTGGCGTTGAAATATAACTATCTGTTTATATTGCTATAATGTTAGATGTTGTGGCGGTATTTATGACACTTGTTGTATTTTTTATCGTGTAGAAAAAGTTGCTAATTGTGACTATTTATTACTAGTTCTTGTTCTTGTTTACGAATTCCCAAACTAGTTTAAAATGACATGGGAAGGGGATGTAACAATATATAATATATATATTTTTTTATTTTAGTGTTTATATCCCTTTAATGACGGAAGCAATTCGATTAAATTTGTATAATAGAAATAAATAATTTTGTGTTTAAATGTGTGTATGCTATTCACCAGTCTATTATCAACACTACACTCAGGTTATCGCCAAATTTTAAGTCAAGGGAAAGTGCCTAAATCTACAACAAAGACACCAAATTGGATGCCACAGCTACCGACAGCCATATTGGAAAAGATGCGATTGCCAGGCTACCAATGCGAGATATTTAAAAAAAAAACGTTAGCAGTTTATTGCGAGATTTTTTTTATTTAGTTGACATCACGTGTGACTTATCAATGGGGGTTGGGGCATAGAAATGGATATTTTATAAGTGTTATTGTAGGAAAAATCAGTTTAAGTGTAAAGCTGTGGTCAAAGACCTAATGGTTAAAGCCCCTTTGGTCAAAGTACCTACAGTCAAAGCCGTTTATTTCTAACAGCTAGCTTTAGTGTCCTCAACTCAGGTTCATATTAAAACATGGATCTCCTAAAATGTTGTATTAGTAATCAAAAATAGTCTTCTACATTTAATAAGCATTTTAAAAAATTCCAATATTAAAATGTGTCATGTAGTAGACCTACAGTATATATCGACTATTCTTGATAAACGGATTACTTTTAACCAAATCAAACGGATGGGTTCGTTACCGTTTTATTTTTAAGTTCTGCATGTTAAATGTTGTCAATATCCATCTCGATTCCTAAGCTTTTATGGGGCGTAACACTTATAATGAAAATATTTTTCTACTCTTTGTTGGTTGTCTCCCTGATTTAAAAAAAAAATAAAAGTGTCAATTTTATTGCATAGGAAATAGTTATATCAAAACTAAAACTTGTCATTTGATCAACTATTTTTGAACATTTCAGAATATTTTTTGTTTTAGGCAACAGTTTTATAAGTAAAATAAAATCCCGTAGTCTACCACCGTTCCATACTTTCTTTTGAGGCATCATTATTGTAAAACTTGATCCATCTAAATACTCTTTGGAATCGAATAAAAATTGTGTGTCTATAATATTAAAAAAATAGAATATGTTACTGGTGTTAAAGGATAAACACAAACTGATGCTAAGGGATCTTCGTGCGGCGTCAAAACGGCCAATGACAAAACGACCCCGACAAATCGGCCCCGAAATAAGAGCCCCGTCAAAGTCGGTAGTCAATATGTCGGGAGCCCATTTATCGGGAGCCAATATGTCGGGAGCAACTTTGTCGGGAGCCAGTATGTCCTGAGCCTATTTGTCGGGAGCCAATATGTCGAGAGTCCATTTGTCGGGAGCTCATTTGTCGGGAGCCTTTATGTCGCTAGTCAATATAAAGGGAGCCCATTTGACGGGAGCCAATAAGTCGGGGCCCTTTTGACGGGGCTATTTTAACGGGGCCGTTCTGACGGGGCCGATTTGTCACGGGCCGTTTCGACAGGAAACCAGGTATCTTTACTTAATGACAACTTTAAAATAAAAGATAACTGATTGCAATAGGTAGTAAGACACATCTGTGTCGATAACAAGAATATATTGATAAAGTGTAGGCAATGGGATCTGTTAATAAACATGTTATAGAAAAATGGTTTATAGTAGATGGCGAAAAGCATTATTTAATTTATTAGGGTTTAATTAACAATAATAATTAATGATTAATTAATCATCATAGTGTCCTACGAACAGGATTCATATAATTCAACCGGTAGGTGGGTCTTCGCCACTTTACTACGGGAAATAAAATGCATCAAATAATATTTCTTCTGGCATGTGAACTAAGTCTCAAGCAGGATGAGCAGTCAATAAAATTGCAGAAGCTAGTAACAGCAAGTAGTACCAATGCTAATAACTAAGTCTGATGACCACTTGTCTTGTAAGGGTTTACAGCCGACAGGTAAACTTAATGAGCAGGTCAGATGGCTACGGGTCAACTCAATGACTGCAGTTTAAGGCCTGTAATAAAATTAGGCCCTACAAGCGAAGGATAAATATGTTCGTAATAATGGTATATTAATATACTTTAATTACAAAAATGTTGCAGTAAATAAAAATGACTAAATACAAAACCAAGAGCACGTAGTAGTAGTCCAATTGTAAGATAAGGCTATATGTGCATTTGTTAGATGTAACAAATACTTGGCAATATTGGTATATTATTAATTACATGAGTTATAAAATAGTTACAGTAAATAAAAATTAAGTGAGTAAAATACAAAACCAGAGCACGTAAGAGTAGATTAAATGTAAGGGCATGTTAAACGTGCATTTATTAGATTTAACAAATAGCCTGCTTGGCAATATTCGTATAAAAATTACATGAGTTACAAAATAGTTACAGTAAATAAAATTAAAATGAATAAAATACAAAACAAAGATAACGAGGGAGTAGGACCGACGGCCCTCAACTCCACGTGCGAAAGCAACTAAGAAGAGAAAATGATTTGGTTGCTTCCCCTTTCATACATTAATATTGCGGTGTGTCACGTGGACAATCTAGACACTGGAGAATAACTTGGTTGGGGGGAGAGTGGAGAGGATACAAACGTATGTAGCTGGGAGATGTTAATAAAATGGCGGTTGGTTTTTTTAGAATGGCACACCGTTTTATATGATAAACAAAAAATTATCCATATCATATGGAAAGGATGTTTTTAAAATACATCTCAGATTTAAAATAGTCAGCAATTTTTGTTGTTGTAATCAGCAAGCCCATGCTGAGATGTGCTTAAAATAGAATTTCTTTCCCAGTCAGTTATTTTTATCAATGATGTAAACAGGTTTAAAGATTAGACGATGTTAACTTGTACATTTAAACCCTACATTCCATATAAACATTTTTCCCTTGTTCGTTTGATCGATGTGAATAGCTGTTTTCCACTTCCCTGCTCTATTTTCGTCCACGTTAATATATGTTTTTCAGTTTACCTGCTCATTTTTTTTGCGACCGTTGATTTTGCAATCACATCTATCACATTTTATCTAGTCTAGAGTATTTTCGTCGCAGCTTTTTTACATGGAATTTCTAACTCAATTTAGAAGCAGATTTTTTTGCGTGCAGCCGAAATGTTTGAGTTTTGGCAAAAAACGCAGCGCTTAAAAAAATTAAAACTTCACGGGAATAGATAAACGTATGCAAGTGCACTAGTACTTGGCACATTGCAGGCTTAATATTTAGGAGAAGAAATATCAAGTTGAAAATAAATTTGATTTACCCGAACCTAATTAATGACGTCAGTTGGATAAAAATGCGATAAAATATACCTATATATTTCTAATTAAACAAGCCCATATTTCTTTTACAGTCCGCTGGCATTTTAGAAACTTTGAGATTATTCACTATTTGAAACATGTAGGCCTACAAGCCTATTTTAAATGAAAAATACCAAAACTTCGAAACATTTAATCGAACGAAATACCAGATAGCAATAATTTTCCCAATTACCAGTAATCCACCCAGTGTCCATAATGGAAAACGGCGTTAGGACAAATGGCATTCGGGCTATTGTCTTTTGGCAAATTTCAGTCTTCTTCTTACCTGATTCCATGTTTTTAACTCTTGATGTAAGCTAAACGTTTCAGAAGATGGAACAAAAACTGAATTCGGAGACGGAGTTAAACAAAAATAGTTTCACTGTTTTAAGCGAATCAATCCAAACAATGTTAGACAACTCACAGAACCAAAAAGAAGAACTCATTATTAGATTAAATGAGATGGAAAATAAAACAAAGATAGAGCATATTAATACAACATTAAATTTGGTAGCCAGTCTCAACAAAACTCTACACGAATTTAAGACGAGTACAACCGCCATCCTTTGATTTTAAAATTTACTAAACAGGTAAATTATTCTAAAAGAAATGTTATGTTTTTTTTGTTCTTGTGTTTACCTAATTTGCTTGTTTAGTTTTTTAATTGATAGAAACGAATATGAAACTTTTTACTAATTGAGCTTTCATTTAAGCTTGAAACACTTAAACGTTTTTTAACAGAAAGTAATGTTAAAATAAATTATTCCTTTTAGAAATATACAAAGGTTTTGTATATAAAACATTGCTTTGTTTTTATAGGAGGGATGCAGTACACATTTTTTTTCCCCTAATGAAAATAATGCAATTAAAATGCCTTTTCATATCTGCGAACGTTTTATATCAAAATTTAAATTTTACTATATCCAGTGCGTCAGGAACGACAACACAAGTCTATCAGAACAAATCATCGTCCAACTAAATGAAAATAAACTGGCCTTTTGTGACACCAAAACAGACGGTGCAGGATGGATATTTATGCAGGTACTTTACGCTTAATGAATTACGTTTCTGCAAAAAAATATGAACAGTTTTTCGAAGGGCCATGCCACAGTAAGGTGCAATTTGGCGCCACTGGATTTCCCGCAAGAACTATAGCGCTACATTCATTTTAAACAGCACAGTACATTAGAAACAAGGTGGCACATGACATTCAATGATTAAGCCAAGCCAAGAGCCGTACCCGGCTCCACTACAGTAGTAAAACCCTCTGCTCCCCATAGCGCCACGCGACGCCCCTGAAACATATGCGGTCGCCGATAGGTGTCTATTTAATTTTTCAAAGCTTGGCTCAGAATTTTATAGAGCATAAGACGGGTATCTCTGTAGTATTATGTACTAACCCGCGCCTTAACAACTCAAATCCAAGAAATATAGCGCCTGCTTTCTTTACATTTAAATAACTTTAAAAATAACGTCTTAAAATACACATTTGATGTTTTGCATTAGCCCGTGCTAACGCACGGAAAGGAATCGCTAGTTGTTATACAGTTAAAGAAAATGTATATATGAAAACTTTAAAACAAAGCGTATTATTAAAAAGTTTTGTATGCATTGTCATAAAAGTATCAAAGCAAAATTTTAATTAACGTGTTTGCGACAATAACTATCGTGGCAAATATGCTCTAAGGAGTCATACCGCACATATATTTATATAGCCGCAGGTAAAGAATTACTTGTTTGGCCTTGGGTTTGTCTCGTTGGACAAGAGATCACTTAATACTTAAATATGTTGTATTAATGTATATTATTGTTATTGACTGGTTGCCAATGATTGGTTCAGTAAAAAGGGTTTAACAATATGAGTGAATAATTAACTCAGGGCAAAGGTTTAACACTTATTTAAAATTTAATACATGAAGGTTAACAGAGAGTAATTGACATGGGTGCAACGTTTAAACTTAATCAGATTAGCCTGAAATGGGCGACTGGTCTCTAGGGCGGCGTGGTACACTAGTTCACACACGGACCTCTGTAGCGTCTTTTAGCCCCAAGTTGGCCGGCTCTAAAATATATTTGACAAACTTCCAAACATCTCTGTGATATATACACATGCATTCAGACTTCAGACACATACAACTTTACTATTGTTACAAAGATAATACTACATTTACATTGGCCTGACACAGGACCTACCATAAACATTACTAAAAATATTATTTTCGTTCATACATTGTTGTATACACATTCTATACCCTATTGATTAACAAATAGCAATACAGTTAATAAAAGTAAGTTATCAATTACCTTCAAATGAAGCCACACAATTCTCTACACACGTTGCCAAAAAGTTAGATACATTTCTCCGTGGAGAACAAGTGTCTTAGCGTGTACCTCCGAAGAAGGGAGAAGGTAGAGTGACCGGACTGTAGCGTCCCTACCCTACAGGTTACATGACTCAGGCTCCGCCCTCACGACCGCAGTCTGAGGTCGAGCCCCGGTCAGCCTTACGATACCGCTGAACTCAGATCCAGGTATGTACTTGTGTAAAGTTACCGGTTGGGTAGCATGAAGGGATGGGGGGAAGAAGTGGAGACACCATGATATACATTTATAATATAACATAACAACTATGACGCTGTAAGAATTATTAATCAGATAAAAACATGGGAACTTTATCCTTTGCAAAAGAGCCTGTATTATACTAATTTAGATGTATTCAACATAATGTCATCCATAAAAGTAAAGTTTATTCAGCTACTGAACATAGATATGATCATACAAAGTAGACTACCCACTTAATATTGCAGCCTCTATTCTAATATACCGCGTAAAAATAAGTAACTTTATTTTAATTGATTAGTTCTAACCTGTCTAAAAATTACTTCTCAACTTCCCCACAAAACGTTTCTCTCACAACTAACGACTAACTAGCCCTTAAACGTACTGGACTTTATGATGGCTTAAACAACCAGTTTATTGACTCTGATCCTGATTGGTCACAGCTGGTCATCTTCCTGGTTGGTCGTTCAGATTTGAGCAATAGTTTGTACTTCTTCTGAACTAAATATAGGCTACTAACTGTGCGAATTTTCTAAATACATGTGATGTCTCATGGTACGTGAAGTGAGTTTTCTGCTAAAATATTTGAACATCTGTATATTTTCATTTTACAGGTATTAGATTACTCTTGTGGAAGGACAGTTGTTAGATTTGCTTGTATAATCAAGTGATTATGTTATTTTCAATTGCTTCCATTTTAATTACTTTCATATTTCCGTATTATATTTCGTATGAAAGCCAATTATATTTCTAATTGGTTGATTTAACTAATCATTTGTCTTTATTTATACTTTCTAGTATAGTAATCTATCACATTTTGTTATTTCTGTTTGTATATGACGACTAACTGTCAACACTTACGAATCGGTAAAATGATTCAATAGTAGCGATTAGGCGCGATTCGTAGCGATTAGTACGCCCACCACGATCAAGTCAGGTACCAGACGGTAAGACGATGTCCCGTATCAGGTGGTGGGGGAAGTAAAGCCTGGTGAGAGCCTACGGCTGAATCAGCGACCAACATATAGTGTTTCAAACCAACATCTTTGTGAGACTGTTTCAATCCACAAGTAGCCCGTTAGTTGGAGTTCATTACGCCTGCCTGGCTAGTCGAAGTCCAACTCCTGAGCCGGTATATCCGTGTCACGATAGTAATGTTGTGGTTGCATTATGCAATTGTTAAACGTACTAAGATTATTGTAAAACATTTTCTTGTTTTAACTTGCTTTAGAGACGTGTGGCAAGTGATGTAAATTTCACCAGAAACTGGAGCAACTACAAAAAAGGTTTTGGATCTTTAGCTAAAGATTATTGGTTGGGAAATGACTGGATCTCAAACCTCACACAAAATGTACGTTTACATTTTAGTTTTAACTCAATGAAAGTATGTCTTCTACAAGTCTTCTACAACTAGCAGTTGACAAATAAAACAAAAAAATCGTAGTTGTAAAAATATTTAAAATTGTTATTATTTTTAAAAATTAATTACTGTCGTTGTAAAGTCTTCTCTTCACTGCTATATGTGATAAAATTAGTCACAAACGTTCTTGGCTGGCTTTCACCACTACCAGTGTATCATCTAGCTTTCACAAAAAATTATAATTGACCAAACGCTGAGACATTGGGAAAGGGAGTGATTTGTAGTGACATTTAAAAGGATATTTTAATTTGTATTTTAATTGTTCTTTATGCAAAAATACAAATGTGGTCACGAGGGAATTGTGATGGCTTTCAAAGAAAAAAGTATTTGGTAATTAATATGCAAATTTTGAAACTAAAATACTAAAAAATGTTTGATATTTTAGATATTATACTAGTAGCTATTTCAAAAGTTTGTTCTGACAAAAGTTTTAATATATACTGAAATAAACCAGTTTAAATGTGATTATTATAAGTGCATAAATAAAAAAGCCTGAGCATTTTTTAAATTACCAAAAAATTCAAAAGGGCGGAGGTTTTTTGGGGATTCCATGAAAACCCTAATTGTTTTCATCCCGTTTTTGCTGTTTAATAATTACTTTCAAGTGCCAAAAATGATAATAGTATTACAAGGTTTTAGACTGTAAAAACAGGAAAAACGGCGCATATGTATGTGTTAATTATTGAAGATGCAAACACATTTGATTACCGATTGTTGGAAGAAGAAATAATTATCAATGAAAGCCCAGAGTTGGTTAAATTTTTATTTTTAGAAAAACGTATTCACGCACATGTTGAAAGATTCACAATATTATCTGAATAGATACGACTCTTTATTAACTATACTATATGATTTACAGTGATAACCACTTAAGCTATATGTTATATATATATACATTTATAAATTATATGTTTACGGGGCTACAGTGAACTAAGTTTTGACATGAAATATAAAGGTAAATCCTACTACGCCATGTACAGTAATGTGACGGTGGGAAATAAAGCAGATTTTTATAGGATAAAGTTTACGTTCAAGACAAGAAACAATACAGACAATTTTAGTTATCACAATGAAATGGCTTTTTCTACTTTTGATAGAGACAATGATAGATTGCCTACTAACTGTGCTGAGAGTTATAAAGGCGGCTGGTGGTATAACCCATGTCATGCTGTGAACGTAAACGGTGAATGGGCAAGTAAAGCTGTTGGGGAAGGCATGAACTGGGCTAGTATAACAAGCAACGATGATTCTCTAGAGCACCTTGAGATGAAGCTACGACGGCCGTGATTATAAAAAATAACAGGAAAACAAAACATTGAGTTAACACTGATTGATACACTAAATATGAATTTACACAATTTTGGCGACTTTACACATACATCTTTACATTTATATAGATGAACGCTATTTTTACATTGAAAATTATTGTTTAAGTTCAAATTCAGCAACAACAACAACAAATACGTGGTGTATCACATTTATCCTGATGTAAACCTTACAAATATTTTCACGACTAAAATCTATCTTTAGTGATAATTTTGTTTTCGTTTTTTTAGCCATTGCTGTATAGAGCCCTGGAACTGTTTCAAAAGTTTGTTTGTGTGAAATATCTAATAAATAAGATATCGATCAGACAAAACGATTTTCTTCATCTGTCCATGATATTTAATTTCTATAACCCTTGAAGTATTTGAACTATGGTCAATTAGTTTGCTAGAGACAAAATGGTCATTATCTTTCTAAGTTGTCTAATGATCTTTGACGTTAGAACATTTTATTTAAAGCTAAAGCATATTTTGCATTTGGAGCATTATTATTTTTGTTTAACTCAGTAGTTTGTTTATAGCACGTCTAAACACAATTAGAATGAACCAGTTCTGTTGTATTTAATGTTATATTATCGACCTTGGAAAAGGGAGTATGGTTAAGACTGATCGATTAAAACTCCATGACATTTCTATAACATTACAATCATCTTAATGCTAAAATTTATAAATAGAAATATATATATATATATATATATATATATATATATATATATATATATATATATATATATATATATATATATATATAAATATATATAATTATGCACATAAGGATTGTTATGTGTTGTAAATGCTTATGCGTTTAGCACGTGTGAGCAGGTTTGACGCTTAGCTGGATAGAACTAAAGGAACTCAAGCGTGCATGCACATTGTCTTTCATCGACAGTATTGATTTACTAATGTTTTCGTTATAACATTATTGTTAATTGGTTGACAATAGTACGTAATTTGGTTTATAAGCACCCTGTCATGTGATATTAAACAAGCAACCATACGTGTCATTGCTTAGAGTTTGTTAATGTCATAAAATATCTGACAGAGCCTTTGTGAAATTTAAAAGTTCTTTGTATCATTACGTGTTGTGAGTTGTATACAGGTAAGTCTTAACAACCTTTCTAGAGTGATACAGTTTGAAAGTTTAAATGAATAATACATTAGATTGATTATGGAACGGCGTGGCCAATTGGTGGGGAGCTAGGCTGTTATCCCGAAAGTACGAATCCGGGTTCAAATCAGTAGAAAGTCACTGAGTCCACTCATCTCTGTTTGGTACCTAACTCACGTTAGGGTAAGTAAAGTCGGTTGGGCATCTATATATATAATTCTCTTCTGGGAGCCGTTAGAAAACAAGCTGCAAGCGCCTCCTTGCAGTCCCCTTTCTTTCTCTCTATCACTATCACTACCACCCCCACCCCACGCCCACATTGTCTGGTGAGCGGTGTTTACTCTAAATGTTTACAAAGCTAAATGTTTACAAATCGTAGAGCCGTAGAGTAGGATTTGTATTAGGGGCAGATAATTTAGTTCGATTTTAAACTTACAGGAGGTAACTAAGAAATAACTAAGAAGAGGCTGCTTTCACGGGGGGGGGGGGGGGGGTGTAGGGTCGGGGTTAGGGGAAAGGGGTGGGGGTAGTGTTTTAAAGCAAATATTTTCAGTGGCAGCATTGGTACTGTCGAATTCACAAATTATGAATTACTGAAAAGTAGAAAATAAAACAACTAAATAGCGGCGTATGATACGCTGCGGGTCGGCTCGTATTGAAATATCTCTTTAAATGCCGAGGTTCCAGAAACAGATGAACTCTACTTTATCCGACACATATGTCTTGGGTACAAACGGAAAAAGAAGATGTTGATTGATTACGTATAAAAACATGTAAAGTCAGTCAATACTTATTTTTATCAAATTGGAAAATAAATAAAAAGAAAAGCACGCACTGCTTTGATCTTCTGAACGGAGGCTGAGACTTGATGACTTGCACTATGGATATAGCATCAGAAAACAACGGAGCTTACATTGCTGGGCATTCTACACAAGTGTGAATTTCCAATATAACAATTAAGCGCATATATTATTCTTGTAAAAAAAAAATATTTGTATTTTTGGATTGCTCCTGTAGACTTAACAAGTAATTTGATCAACAAGGAACCATGACAAGACCCTACAAGTAATTTGTTAAACAAGGAACCATGACTCTACTCAACAAGTAATTTGATTAGCAAAAAAACGATGACTATAATTTAGTCGATCATATGTGCTGTTATCTTAACAGGTATGATTGTTTAGATAAGGACAATCTTAAATTATACATAATTAACTTGAAACACAATAGCTCTAAGGATAAGATAAGAATAGAATTATGAATATATTGACGGTTGCGAATATTGATAGAGTTAGATTAAGGGTTAAGATTAGAAATATACTTGAGAATTTACATTGAATAAGCTAATTCTACATTAAAAGTTTTGTTTTAAAAAAGGAATTTAGAAAGTAAAAAATACAAAGGAAAGTGTAGGTCAATGACCATGGTGTTTAATCGCTCCGGATTCATTGACCTTTGGGATAATTGCGAACGCAAGTTAGGTACTTATCAGATTTTGTTTGACGCAGGTACGCTACGGACTTAACCTGTTTTTGGGCTTCCATTCGTAGGCACTACCGTACTACTATGCTGCCCCATCGTAGTACTATTAATTCATTGATATTTCTCGATACTTGAATTAATGGTATGTTTTACCCTATTTTTTTCCATATCCTAAAACAGCAGATTGGCCATGTCCTAAAACAGTAGGTTAGCCATGTTTTAAAACTGTAGGTTGGCCATGTACTAAAACAGTAGGTTGGCCATGTACTAAAACAGTAGGTTGGCCATGTACTAAAACAGTAGGTTGGCCATGTCCTAAAACAGTAGGTTGGCCATGTCCTAAAACAGCAGGCTGGCTATATCCTAAAACAATACATCTCGTTAATCAACCAACGAGTCTATCAAGTGTTCTGGTACTCGACTAATGTCTAACAATGTCACGGGAAACAGCTTGAAGCGATTGTTTAATAATTACTTATTTCACAGGAAATTCGAGAAGGGACATAAGACTTCCTCATGTACAGTTCACCGATCTAGTCTAATACTCATGCTCTAAAGTGGCATCATCTGGTAGAACGTACATGTATTCTAATGTGACGCAAACGGCATCGTGAATAAATATTTCCATTTTGTTTTCCTATAGTGGCTAAATCACGTCAACATTTTCTTGATTATAGGCGAAACAAAAGATACAAATCAGCCTAATCTTCCAACAATATTCTTCTTCTAATATTGATGATAAATAACCTTTAAACATTTTCTAGTCTGCATGTAAATCCTAATAAATATAAAAATTTTACTTGCACAAAACATTATGCTCTCTGCCAGCATGAATTTTACTTTTCCTAACTTCATCTGGGCCTGGTCTCATTTCTTAAAAAATCAACAAAACTCATAACAAAAAGAAAAATATTTTTAATACCCGCAATGTGTTTGGAGGTGAACATAATTCTTTTTACAGTATGGGAAATATAATAAAAAAAAAATGTACCCCACGTTTAAAAAATGTCTTTGAAAAAACCTACTGTAAACAACAACCACAAGCTGAGAAGTGCTTACTGTAGAATATGTTGCACCAATAAGTTATTTTCATCAACCGATGTAAACAGGTTTGAAGTTTGTATTATAACCCGCAAGTTTTAAACCCTCATTTTCTACAAAATGTTTTTTTTTTGCCTTCGCTAAATCAATTTACGTTATTAAGTTCTTTTCTACATGATTTGTTTCCCCTTTTATCTCGACGAGGGCTGTTTCAACGCACTATTGTCACATAAATCTCCAACTACATGCAGAAATTTATTTTTTTAAATTAGTGTTTTACATTTTTTGGTGTAAGCGAAACATTTGAGTTTTGGCAAAGAACGGAGTGGTAAAAAAATGTTAAAAAGTCTATGTGAAGAAAATTATACATCTTAAAGTGTACCAGGGTTTGGCTCTTTGCGGGGTAAATATTTTAGGAAAGAATTTCGAAGTTAAAAATAAATCCAATTTACCCCTTTTAGCTTATTGACGTCAGAAGGATAGTGTTGAAAAAATAAAGAAGAAAACAAAATGACTATAAAACCAGCCCACGTTTTCAAATCGTTAGTTGAGATTGCAGTCTTCAAAGTGAAGTTGGCTTTTTAAAAATAAAAATTGTGTTTATTTATTTATTTAGAATAATTGGACATTACTAGCACAATGATTTTCCCTGTGTTGTACATGTTCATCGCTGTGAATATTATATCTAGTACAGGTAAGATTCGATTGCGATTTTTGTTTTCATTTAACAGTAATAAAGGTAATTATCAATTACATTCATGAGTACACAAGATTCAAATATATGAAAACAAACATCTCTGAATCTAGGAAACAAAAACATTTTTCTAAAATGTAAATCGTCATATTTACTTTGTGGCATACAAAGTATTGAGAACGTGCAAAAAAAAAAAAAAAAAAAAAAAAATTGACACTTTAGCATCTCACTAAGTCAGAAAAATACAGTTTTTTTTTTAAATTTTGTCTGTTTGTCTGTGTATCTGAGGTAAACACGATAACTTGAGTACTGCTTCACATTTTTTAACAAATTTCATATGTAAGAATTATATCATATTTGTAGTTTTGGATCAAAGTTTGAGCGTTTTCCTGAACCGAATGTTGCACTTACTACACTTCAGATTTCTTAAGTATCCTTCAAATTGTGTACGTTTAACAGAAAACGGATGGAGTACTTTACTCTGTTTTCATGTAAAAACTATACCTTGAGTACCGTTTCAGTTAGGTAGATGAATATTCATATATAAGTATAAAATCGTACACTTGAATATCTAATAATTTTTAAGTAAACTCCAATAACCGGAAGTGTTACTTTCGTCTATGTCTGTTTAAAAAATAACGATAACTTTCGTACCGTTTCATTTTATTGACGAAATTGAAAAAGTAGATTAACGATCATTTTGTCTTGATGCTATAAGATCTTGAATGATTTCAGTTGCAGAGAAGTATTACTTCACGCTATTTCCTTACCGATTTATCGAAAATCCTTCACAAAAGTCGATAATCGATGACACAACATCATGAATTTGGCTGAATTAGATGTATAATCAACTTTAAAAGAGTTAAGCTGTGTTTCCTCTATAAAAACTCAAATTCTTGGCTTTATTATACACGCGTAATTTGTGTTTATTTTCGAGCGCAATTTTTTTCTATTGGATTCCATTCTGTGTTTAAAATGTAATTTACAAGAAAGTTTAGGGGAAATCACCACGCCCGGTTTATTAATTCGCATTGCTGTTTGGATCTTTTGAATATACTTATTGTTGACATGTTGAACTTAAATATTAACACATCTAATTTTAAATTTAATTTTAAATTTTTGGGATGCTCCATTTCATATGGGTAAGCATCCATTTAGCATGCTAATGTAATGGCATTTATAAATTTTCCCAGCCTTAGTAGTGCTTGTATGCTTAGGCTTGTGGCTCCATCCAGAGGATTAGCCGCAAGTAAAATATAGCCAAGCATAATGATCCTAAGCCTAAGTATCTATTTGTCCCTAGTTACAGCACATCTTTTTTACTTTTGTCTCCATTTCCCGTCTCTACGTATTTCTGGGATAAACTTTTTTTTTAAATTTTGCTAAGTCATTTCTATAAAAAGACCTATCTTGTGATGCTGGATGCTGGTTTCCTGATAGTGTGGTCGATCCTTCGCCATCTGTTCTTTTTGTTTTATTCTTCGAACATCTTTTGGATGGACCGCCTCTATAGATTTTTATTTCTGACACCATAAGACCAATGTATTAATAATATAATTTTCAGGCTTGCAGAAAGTTGTGTATTTTCATGTGTTAATGGCAGTATTTCTACAGGTATGTGCTCCATATATAAGTACAGGCTTGACCTTTGTGTTAAACACTGAACGGTTGGTCTTGACAGCCAGTTGTCACAAAGTCCAGACTTTAACAGCTGTCTTAAAGCGTTTTTCCTCAACACCATTCAGTTACACGCTATATATTTCGTCTTAAATTTTGCTTTAAAATTCTTAAAATATCAATCATTATCACTACACAAGTCCTATAGTTTCTCTTGGAAGGTTTAAATACCAAACATTGCGAACATACTTATTAATGTAAGCCCTGCTAGGGGGGAATAAATATACTATCTACCCTAAGCTTGACTAATTACTGTCCGGTCAGTATAACCGTTGTAAAACCCACGCGGTTAAACCCTAACCTTACTCTAGATAAGAAACACAAAAAAACTTTAACAAATTAATAACATTTATTTTTCAAAAATGTGGAACTAAAACTGTACAGTCCTAGTAAGAGGAAAAATAGACACACATGAACGTCAGTTAAAATAGAAAAAAGATTATATAAAAGGCACTAAGATGACACAAATTGAAAATAAAATGGATATTGTACAAGATTAAATTTTAACCATCATCAAGTAGTTCACACAGAACACACTCAAACGTAAATATCAGGTCACTGAGCATAAAACTACTAGCTCAATGGACGCAAAAATCAGCCTCAACAAGAGGCTCTCATAAATGAAAGTAAAGTTTTACAATGATCCATCACCCAGACCATCATACTACCACGCTGTCTGGATACAACAACAACTGAGACTTCTCAAAGTCGAAGTGACTAAATAGTACGTAGTCTTTTAGTAGACAAAATAAGCAAACTATTAAAAAAAAAACGTTAATAAAACACCATCAAAATAGCTCTACGTTACCAAACACCACATTTCAAAACACAGGCCTCGACCTCGACATTCCCACAGAATGTCCCTCCAGTGGCGGAACTAGAAAAAAAAGGCCCCCCGCAGAATTTTTTTTGGGCACCTATATATATATATATATATATATATATATATATATATATATATATATATATATATATATATATATATATATATATATATATATATATATATATATATATATATATATATATATATATATATATATATATATATATATATATATATATATATATATATATATATATATATATATATATATATATATATATATATATATATATATATATATATATATATATATATATATATATATATATATATATATATATATATATGGAAAACAAAGGTCGCTCTAAATTTAAAAATAAAATTCTATCCGGTACACGAATAAATCATAGGTTTTCCAACATACGAGCTGGCCCCATTCAGTTTTCCATGTGAGAAGCACGGACTCTCTAAATCTAGTCCAACGCTCCAAACTGACGCCGATTTTTATGAGGCTTTCATCAAAACGTTACCAACCGTGTGCCCTGTTTTCCAGAAGTTGAATTAAATGTTAACAATGTCGGCAGTTCATTTCTTGGATCTTAGGGCGCGGGTTTGTCCACATTACCAACTAGACACGCCATGGCATGCTGTAAGTCCCTTGGCGACGGCCCAGGTGTCAGGGGAGTAACGGGGCTCTTGGAGCTACCGGTTACATTACTGCACGGGTGATGGGTGCAACACATTGTTTCTTCCGGCAGAGCTCCCCCCTCCCCTCCCCCAAAAACAGTCTACCCTGGAAGAAACATTGGTGCGACACCTAATTAGATTTAGTCATCGAGTATTGTAGCTAGACTTATTCCTAGTGTTGTGGGAACTTATAAACGACTGTCTGTGGGGGCCAACTTGCTCATATGTGATGCGCTCAGGATGACACTGCCGCCGGTTGTATTCAAGTAGTAACCTCATCCGCTTATGCAGGATCACGGGGCGCTAAATCACATCACATATTTCCGTTAGGAGTCCCCACTCCAATATGTACAAATGTTAGGCCTATGACAGAAACCTTTGCGGGGCTGTACTCAACAGCTTCCCAAGTTTTCATGGCGATTGGGTGAATGATGCAGTAATGCTTAATAGACAGAAAAATGTTTTTCACATGTACAACTGTATGTGGCCAGGTCACGCGTTGGATAACCTTCTGATTTAGGTGAGGGGGGGGGGGGGGACTAACAAAAAGCCAGACCCTCACAAACCCCCACCTCAATGACGTCATTTATAAATAGTAATTGACTATTAATAATGTTCAATTAATTCTAAACGTAATTAATTTCTAAATAATTATATAAAAAATAATCTTACCTGCCCTGTTTTGTGAATTAGATGTGCCAAATACTATGAAAGTAAATTAATATCTTTTGACTAGATCTAGTCTAGTGTCTGACAAAATGTGCTGCAGTGGTGAATCGTACGGTTAGGAAGTAGTTCATAAACGATACATTTATCTCCTCGATACTTGTGAGGTTGAGAAAGAGGGATGGGATAGGTGTCGGCTCAGGAAAAAAACTTGAAAGAGACAACAAAACGCCTTGATCTATGTACGTCAGCATCGCCCATTGTAAAACTTACTCAGGGGAGATTATTCCAAGTATAGGCTTTAACCCTTTATTTACGGAATTATGTTCTGAATGAATTTTTTTCTTAAACAACGTTTTATCATATTGCATTTGGCATATTTAAAGCATATGTCGAAGGAAATTTCGTTTCATAAATTTTTAATGGCCCAAACAGATATTGGTACTTATAAGTACCGTCAGGAATGTAGGACATTTTTTCCAAAAAAAATTTTTTTTACAAAACAGGAACAAACGATACAATTTATTAACTAATAACATGGCAATCATTATAACCGTCATTTTTTTTTAATTTTCACACATAAATACAGCACAAAAGTAGGCTATATTTTGAGTACGATTTTTATTGGATTTTCTATCGGAACACATCTTAGACCTAAAACACAGCAAAAGTTGCCGACATGTCATGCTCCCTCATTCTTGTCTGTGGTCATTCTGGTGTAGCAACGGTTGCCGCACTGAACATGCTTTTGCTGGAAGCTTCCAATAGCTATTACTTACAATGAGCCGCATAAACAAACAAAAGCCTAGTCATTCAGTACACAACTACTAGTAATACTAGTATAATTGTAGCCTACTAGAATGTTATGACAAGTCGACACTACAGTGTAAAGTTCATAAATAGAAGTGAGCTCAATGTGTTTAGGATAGCCGAAGTGGCCTACTGTTTCCTGGTTACGGATTAAAATTTACCATAGAGATCTATACTATATGCAGAAGTATCGACTATTACTAGTCTACAGATATACATTATGTAAATACTAGTTATTGTATGCAAGACAGTTTATTGCAGTAAATATAATAAACAAATTAAATCTTAATACTAGAACTAGGCTTTGGTATACAAATGAAGTATACTAAACCTAGTAAACGAGCCTGCAACTGCTACCTTTATTCTTGTTATTCTTTTACTACTAGAAATTAACATGTAATTGTAATATTTCTTAGGTAAACCATATGCTAACCTTCTTATAAATGTGTAAATATCATTTTTTGAGTACATTTCGATAATTAATTATCAAAATAATATTTATGTCACTCCACATCGAAAATCTGCCATTTCCTAAAAATCCTAAAAAAATGTCCGTGTGCCCTGACGGTACTTATAAGTCCACTAGTAAACATCGATCTAATACAAAGACAATTTGATTAAAATTGTATAACTAGAAGTTAAACATGTTTGCCTGACTATTGGAGATGCCAAAAAAAATATTTGGGGATGAAAACTTGAAGAATAAGGTAAAACAAAAGGAAATCAGGAACGTGTGTGAGAACGTTACAGAACAATTGTAAACTACCGATACAACAAGACATTGAAATTGGCGCCATACCAAAAATTTTCAAAGTACATCGATCTCTCCAACTACCGGCTACTCAGGGGAGATAATACTATTAATTAGATCAATAATTTTTAAAATTCGTGTTAAATTAAAAATTATACAGGCACTTAATTAAAGTGGTACTTATAAGTACCTTCAGTAGATAAAGGGTTAAAAGTTTACTATGATATTTCATGTAAAAGCAAAAACAACTAAACATATAAAACTGAAGTTTCTAGTATTATATTATTTTTTTATTATTTGTAGGATGCAAGATGGTACAGGATACAAATTCAACCACTATCACAAACACATTAACATTGAAACATGTACAATGGATTTCGGGTACCTTACCAATTTCGCAAAGAAGAACCGCGCATCATGAAAGCCCACTTCATATGTAGCGGCTTATCGTGCTATGGACTTTGATGTTTTTTAAAAAGAATTTTGCCGGCGACAGCGTGTGTTTGATTGTAGGGAAATAGAACTCGGCCTTGACGATGGTTAAAAAATACAACTATAAATAACTGTTTTAAATATGTAAAAAATATGTCGACTATTTTTGAACCCCCTTTTTGGTACCCATCCCCTGACCCATCCGCCACCGTACACTTTGGCTATTAAAGGGGGGGGGGGCAACGAGTCAAAGAAGTCATTCAAATTTGAAGAGTTACCCATATTTTACACTGTAGTTTGTGTAATGGATTTTATCTTTTGCGTAAGAGCGTGGTATAGTGACTGTAAAATAAAGATAATCGTACCGCAGCTACAGTGTTTTTCTTTTACAAACCAAATATTAAGGCAAAAATGCACGAAAATTAAATTCAAAATTTTGAAAAATATTAATTTTGGTCAGCCGTGGGCCCCTAAACGGCCTGCCCCCCCCCCCCCCACACCGCTCATTGCGGGGTCTGGCGGGACTGTAGTTCCGCCCCTGTTCATCAAGCAAATGAACAACTTCTGACTAGTGTCTTTAACAAAATGTGCAGAAGTGGTCAGTTTACAGTTCAGTAGTTCATAGACTGTTCGTTAATCTATGCATTACATCTTATTGTAAGAGTAAGGGTGTGGTGAGGGGTAGAGATGAGGGGTAAGGGTGAGAGGGGGGAGGGGAGAAAGTAGGGAAGGTTCATTGGAAGGGGACAAGAAAGCGCCGATAAACATCTACATCAATAGTGCCGACTTTTTCCGGTCGTCTAGAAGACGAGGATAGTCGCCGCAACATTTCCCATGCCCGATTTCAAAGCGTGCCGGCACAGTCAAATTTCAGATGCTTCGCTGAAGGGAGATAACTTAAACTTTTACAAGTTTATTGATACAGTTGTTAAAGTAAAAATGAACGCAATTATAAATGTATGAGATCGAAATAAATAATTATATTTTGTGTAGAATTTAGGCCAGTAGTTTAAACACACAATCATAGATATGTATTTTAATAATGTAAACAATATAACAATGCTTTTTTTGATCTAATCGACGCCACTAAAAAGAACGGTAGACTACGTCTTTGAAGTTGTCTATATGTCTGGCGGTCTCTCGAGCTATAGTCTGTGCATTTTTCTCAAAGACGTTTGCCAACTATCGTGTTTGTTTGTAACTGTAGAAGAAAGATAACTCGACCTCCACCTAATTTTTTTTTATTTAAAAAATATTTTTTTAATAATTTAGCCAGGATTTTTGGGCCCCCAATCGGTCTGGGCCCCCCGCATTGCGGGGTCTGGCGGCACTGTAGTTCCGCCCCTGTGTCCCTCCCTGTCCACACACCGCATTCACGAATTAAAAACCAATACATTAATGTAGTTTTTTTTAAATTTTCAGGTGTACAGATTGACATGAACAGAGACTATTTTTACCACGGCAAGGATTTATTTTGTGCACAACTCCAGTGTACAGAAAACATAAGAGAAGACACTCAGATATCAGCTCTTGTCAACATGTCAGTCTATAGGATCAGTGAACCAGAGGGCAAGATTTTGGTGGCGTCTATTTCAGAATCAGATTCAAAGCTTAAAGATTATAAAAGGGCTGGAACAAGAGTAGATGGGAAAATATCGAAAACATTTTCTCAATTGGACATTTTTTTCTCGAATCATTCAGACTGCAATGTTGGCCATTTTCTATGTGAAATACATTATGTGAATAGAACTGGGTCAATTGATAGAATTGGGAAACAGGCGGAGAGTTTACCAAGAAAATCACGTGACATATTTCTAATGATGAATTTAAAAGCTAAAACTTCTGACTATGTTAAATCTGTTGACACAATGGCCGACTTTCTCAAATCGTTTGAAGACCCAGACAGACTAAAAGGTGCAGACATGACAATGTCATTACAGATGTCACATTCTGGCGGCGATAAGTTCAACACAGACAAAAGTTTTGGTCGAACAGATACAGAGTTAAGTAACAGTTATAAACATATAAGTTCTTCTACATTTGAGGACATGTTGGATGATAAGCTAAAGAATTTAACCCTTGATGTAAACAAAACATTACAGATGACGGAACACAAACTGAGTTCGAAGACAGAGTTAAACAAAAATAGTTTGGCTGTTTTAAACGAATCAATTCAAACAATGTTAGCCAACAGTCAGAACCAAACAGAGCAACTCAGTATCAGATTAAATGAGAATGAAACAAATATAAAGAAATCTATCACACAAGAGAATATCAATACAACATTAAATTTGGTAGCGGGTCTCAACAAAACTCTACAAGATTTTATAAACGAGTACTACGATAATCCTATGAACTTAAAATTAACAAAACAGGTTAACAATTTTTTATGCTTATCTTTTACGTGAAAAAAATAATTTTCATTGAAATAAACTATTATGATTGCCGTAATAAATTGCTTTTATCAATCTTCATTTAACTAAATTATTTTGATTAGTACATAATGTTAAAATAATTATATACTATTAAAAAAAGTACAGTTATTATAAAATTCCATTTTATAAATCTAGGTAATACAAAATTGTATTAGACCAGAAGAAAATAATGCTTTTCAACTTGAATGTATAGCCTTAGCTTAAAAAATATATCGTAATTGATTGTTTTAAAGTGTGTCAGGAACGATGACTTAAGTCTCCCAGAACAAATGGCTTTTAAACTGGATCAAAGAAAACTGGCCTTGTGTGATACAAAAACTGATGGCGGGGGGTGGATTATTATACAGGTAATTTATGCTTCTATTTTTGGTAATCAATGTTAACGTTAGAGTATCCTGTTAAAATGTTTTCCATATTAATTAGCATTTCCTAAATTATGTCCCCTAATTTAGTCGAATTGATACAAGGTCTAATTATGTATATTATATTAAAGACATAAGATTTTTTTAAAGGGTTTAAGACTAAAATCATTAGGGTAGCCAGGATCGTCTCAAAGCGGAGGGAGGGGGGTTCAATTATTTCCCATTATATATATATATATTATATTATATATATCAATATATATATATATCAATATATATATATATATATATATATATATATATATATATATATATATATATATTTATATATATATATATCAATATATATATATATATATATATATATATATATATATATATATATATATATATATATATATATATATATATATATATATATATATATATATATGTTTAAGCTGTAAGTCATTGCTTAGCTATTATATAACATAATTTGCAAGAAACACTCAGAGAAGACAAGAAAAAAAACACAATATAGGCCAAAAGAAACAAAAACAATTTATCACTATAAACAAAACAAAATGAATAAATAAACACACAATCAAAGAAAAAACAATGTACGCAGCACAATCTGTTTTGTAATGCGTTAAAAAAAATTGACATAATAATTCGTGGGAGCTAGGGGAAATAATTACTCTCTTTTGTTATAGATATGTATGTCTACACATTTTTTTAGAAATATCAGAACAGATAAAAAATTACTTAGTATGTAATATATTAGCTTAACATTATTCGTCGTTTTACAAAAAATATGTTGTCTACAGTCAGAATTAAATATATTGTTATCATAAATTATAAAATATTACATCATAATTACATTTTTGAAACCACAGCTTTTATAAACCAAGCGTTTCTATATAATATTAAACCAAATGTTATAGGTGGAACGTTCTGAATAATAACCAATACAGAAAATGGTGTCTGATGTCCAGAGGGACAGTGTCATAGAATCATACAGGCAGATGAAGAAAAAAAAGTGAAATATTTATGACAAGATGTAAATACAAAGCTGCAGAGTGTAAATAAAGAACGATACATCTAAAAAAAAATATAGCTTACATATGAATAAAAAAAAAATAGCTTACATATGAATAAAATATTGGACTTGCAGTTCAGATCATACTGTTTTTTGTGTTCTTTAAAGACCATTTTTTAACATAATGATAAGGCCTGGGTTAGATAATTGTATTGCTAACACACCTCTTGACTTGTAATTGCAAAAGCAATATTCACCACGATTTACCTGTTTCAAAATCTATGATTCTGACTGCATGGTACTTTGTTACCCTAATAAGCGCTTGCTAAATATACTTAACTGCTTAGTTCGAGGTTTGTTGGGGGGGGGGGGGGTCCACTTCATTCAGCACTATCCGGTAACTTCATGTCTCATATCTTACCCAGCGTATACATAGGTGTGACATTAAAGTCGCTCTGCACAATTACGGCCGTTTCCGCTCTGATGGTTAGGTGGGGAGGGGGTTGGGGGAAAATTAACTCCGAGTGAACATAGGGTAAGTTTTTAGATGACTGTTCTAAACATATATATATATATATATATATATATATATATATATATATATATATATATATATATATATATATATAATTAGCACCCCCCCCCTGGGGTCCAGGGGGGGGGGTGTTGTAATACACAGAAACCGCCCCTGCTACTCCACCTTATAAAACATACTAAAAATACTATACGAATATTTGAAAAGGGTGTTTCAAAAGATTAACTTACAAGTTGTTTTTGTAATGTATTGAAGCATAATTGAATTGACGTTACAATACATATGGTGCCGTAAGAAATAGATATAAGTATTACCTTTATAAATACAGGGAATCTTTACCCTGTGCTAATAAGTCTGTGGTGTGCTTTTTGGGTGATTACAGCACAACGCTTATCTCCATTAATTTAGAAATAGCGTAGCATATTCCTCTACTCAACACACATTTTAAAAATACAAATTTAAAAAAAAACTTCGATTAATAGCGCTGCTGATATTCTGGTGTATTCCAAAATATTACTAACTTTATCTTAACTGACTCGTTCTAACCTGTTTCATCAATTACCATTTGATTAGCTCGCAATATTTTATTTTTTGAATACTGGTTCTAATTATAACACTTTCTTGACTTGATGGCCATATCTGATTAATTTTCTGGTTGGTTCCTTCAATTATTACCAATCGTTTTTTCTTACATAACTAATATTACACTACTTGTGCAATTGCGATTAAGTGTAGAAAGTTTTTCTGGTAAAATTAGTAAGCGTCTAATTTCGTCAATAGTAGTGGTAAATAAAGAGTTTAGTGAGATAATAATGATCGAGTGTGTGTTTTAATGTTGTGGTTTTAGATTAGTTTTAAATATAGCTATTTGTAAGATAAGCTTATATTGACATGCGTTTCTATTATTCTTGGATGATTTTACAGTATTGCTTTTATATATTCTTGTAGTTTAATTAGTATAGTATTATATACGTCCAATTTAACTAAATAAATATCTTTAATCATAGTTTCTAGTATATATACAGCTGTTAATTTTTATCATCTTTTGTTGTATATACTGACTAAACCGTCAACAGTTCCTAATAGGTAAAACAATATAATAGTAGGGGTCATTAAAAACATAAGTCTTTTTTTGTTTAGTTTTCAATTTGTCAAATCTATTTTGTAGATGTTCACATTGTTATTGTTTCAGAGACGTGTGGCAGGAGACGTCAGTTTCACCAGAAACTGGAGCGACTACAAATATGGTTTTGGATCTTTGGCTGGAGATTATTGGCTTGGAAATGACATAATCTCAAACCTCACACAAAACGTACGTTTAAATTTTAGTTTTTACTTGTATTATTTGTTTCACAATTAGTATTTTACACATTTTAATTGAAAAGTAGTATTGTTTTTAACATTAATATATGTTACATTCATTTATTAACTACAGTTGTAATGATGTAGGTTTCAGGTTATAGCAATTTATTGATTGTGGTCTTTAAGAGGGATAAGAGTCATAATGACAAAAATAATTTAAAATATTCATTTTCACAAATGTAACCTTAATTAAATATAAACTACCAATATAAAACGAACATAATACATAATACTCGGACAACTAACCCTCAACATCGGGAAATAATAAAAAAAAGTTTTCTCTTCTTTCACTGCTAAATGTGATTTCAATATGTCTCAATTATACATGGCCAGGTTTTCTCCCCTTTAAGTCTCTCAACCAGACATTGGAAATGTGAAATGGGATTTGTAATGTCAAACAAAATGAGTTAATCAGTTTTTGTTACATTTTCTTAAAAACCGATGGCGTGATCTCTTCTATAAAAAGCCGATTTTTAACAGTCCCTTTTAGATGGTCTCGGTCGCAAATTGTCTATCTCGAAAAAAATGTTTTCTGTTTTTTACATAAATCAAAAGCCAGTATGATTCTCCACAATGCCTGAAAATATTATAAAACTCTGCAAAATGATTATCGAGATATAATATTTGAACAAACTGGCTATTATTTCTCGCGCAAAAAAAATCTCAACGCAAAACGAATCATACGTTTTCTTTCATTATACCTTTTATGAGCAACGCAGTCGCACGCTGCAATCATACGATTTTACTCCACAGTAATCAAAGTATTTATAGGTAAGGATATTAGATTAAATATGTTAATCTATTCTATTATATTCTATCATTTTAAATAATCATAAGCAAAGAGTATTTGCTTAATATAGTCTATTTTCAGTTATCTTTTCGAGAACCAAACTGTTTTATTTACATTTTTATTAGGCTAACACAATGCATTAAAATTAGTTCTAAATTCTAGAATTTCAAATGACTATTCGGTTTAATACATAACAAGCATGCTTCAAGCGTTAACACATCGAAACTTTGACATGCTATAAAAATTAGTTTAACATATTTAGATTTCAGATCAAACATGAAATTATTTTATTACATAATCTTAAACTATATTTATGAATGCTACTATACAGCTGAGTAAGAAGGGTGCTTAAACTTAGCTAGCAATCTCAAGCTGTCAAGCAATAGCATAATGTCATTTTAGTAGTCTATAAGATATTCCATTCCGACTTAACAACAAAAGATAACTTATATCTTTCAAGATACAAACCTTTCTAAACAGACCAGTCTAACCACACAAGAGACCAGCCTCTCTAAACAGACCAGTCTTATGATACAACAGTCCAGCCTCTCTCGACAAACAAGTTTTGAAATCCAAGAGACCAGCCTATCCCAAAAGACCAGCCTCTATCGACAGAACAGCCACTCTCAACCGACCAGTCTTACCATCCAAGAGACCAGCCTCTCTAAAAAAGACCAGCCCTTCTCAATAGAACAGGCCTCTCTAAACAGACTATCAACAATAGACCAATATCTCTCACCACACAAGTCTTACAAACAAGAGATAAGCCTCTGATAACTTACCAGTATTATCTTACAAGAGATCAGACTCTCTCAACTATCCACTTTTACTATAAAAGTATAAGAGACAGTCATATCTCAAAACAAACCAGTATTATCATACAAGAGCCCAGCTCTCTGATCAGTCAACAGACCAGCCTCTCTCAATATACAGTCTGGTCTTTCAAGAATTCAATGCGGCAGACATTGCAGTACAACCTTGATGCTACTATTACTTCAAAGTCAATTAGCAGAACGTTGGCAAATACGAGCACCTACAAGCTTCGTAAACTTTAATTTCTACAGACTAACATTAGTTCTATGATGATTTGCCTCATTTTATGTAAACATTTTACTAAATTGAATGTTTTTAGTTTTCCGTGTGATTTTTGTATTCAAGAATACATTTTTGAAAATTGGATTATGTTCCTTTTTTATACGCATTAATTTGATAAGTATACAATAAGCAACTATTAATTACTGATCGATATTAAGGTTATACTAATCTACAAACACATCAACCACATACAAAAATACATTGTGATCATAGAAACATGTAATAAACATAGTTACAAAGAAAAAACTAAATCATCTCTACTCAAATTGAACTATCCTGTGTAAGTAAAATACACTCAAAAAAAAAAATACGAGCCCACAATAATTATCTAGTTCATATCAAGTGTTAAGGATTACTTAACAACATACACAAAACGATATCACGTTCCTTAGTCAAAACGCACGACGACGGCTGAGACCAAAATTCTCGGTTTAAAAACGGCTAAGTCTGAGATGGTCGGTTTGGCGGTGAGATTTTTAGAACTAACAAACCGTCTAACTTTTTAAAACTGCTATGATTTTGAATACATTAACAGAAATTATGTTAAAACGCTTGAGTATAATCGGTAAAGAGTTTCTTCGCACAAATCATTAAAAATAATTTTAATTCGAGCGATCGAGAAAGAAATAATTAGTTTTTTTTTTATCTCTCCTGTAAAACTTACATTTTCGGAATAAGAAGGTTTGCAACCGAGGCCATCGTTTTACTTTCAATATTGCCCCATAAACATTCTTAAACATATTTCTTTGTTATTGCTCATTGTTGATTTTTATGTTGTAATCTTTTAACCTATACATATACATTTGTATATTTACAGGGCTACAGTGAACTGAGGTTTGACATGAAATACAAAGGTAAATTCTACTACGCCGTATACAGCAATGTGACGGTGGGAAATGAAGCAGATTTGTATAGGATAAAGTTGACATACAAGACAGGAAACTCTACAGACAACTTTAGTTATCACAATGGAAAGGTTTTTTCTACTTTAGATAGAGACAATGATAAATCGTCTAGCAACTGTGCTGATAATTTTAAAGGCGGCTGGTGGTATGATTCCTGTTATCAAGTGAACCTAAACGGCGTGTGGGCGAGTAAAACTGAAATTGAAGGCATTCGCTGGAATGGTTTAACAGTCAACATAGATTCTCTGGAGCACGTGGAGATGAAGCTACGACGGCCGTGATCATGAAAAATAACACGAAAACAGAGCCTTGTGTTAACTCCGACTGGTGCATGATAAATTTACAATAGTTCGCCGACTTTACAAACACTGCTTTACATGTATGTAGATGTACTTTTTTTAACAATAAAAACTATTGCTTTAATTAGAGCTTAAGTTGAAACCAAACAAATAACAAAACCGCTTTCCCCAAACTAATGACAGGCTGTCAAATGCTGAGTCAAATTCTCTGTTGACTAGATGTTTGGTTCGGTAGACATCTGTCAGATAAAATTATAAATAAAATTTCAAAATGTAAATATACCTACAGTTGTTCTACTTTTATTTGTAAACTGTGTTTCATTGTACTTGTTTTACGTAAATGAATTGGTAAAAGGGAGTAAAGGGGAGTAACTATATTATACGAGTTGAGTTAATTTCTGATATCGTACACACATATTGCAAATACTGTCAAGACTAACAGTATTGAAGTTACAATTGGATTATTTTTTTAAAAACAGAAAATTTAAAGTTTATGAATGAATGAAATAGTTGTTAATAATAAAATATTGATATTTTCTTATTAGTGACGAACATGACCAAAAAGATCAAAGGGAGGATCAATTAATTATATACAATTAAAATAAAGATTTTCGTTGTATCAAACATGAGAGTATAATCTAACATGATAAAGTAAAATCGGGCTACATAAATATAGAAGTTTGCGACAAAATCTCTCGTTTTTTTAGACACCGGAACGTTCAGAGAATATGCCGCCTTATGATAATATAATATACAATTATCAAATTCTGAAGGTATTTGAGAAATTGGAAGCAGAAAAAATAACGATCCCAGACATTGGTGGTCACTTAAAAATTAAGGTATTGTACTTTATATATGTTGCGTCTATTTAAATGGAACTGGTAGTCAATTTCTTTTGGCTTCCCAAAAAAAAAGTACTACTTGCAGTTAAAATTACACAGTTAAATCTTTGAAATAACCTGGTTATATAATTTAATACTTACAGTTGAAGTTTCTACAACAAAATATAAACGATACTCAAGAAAATAGATTAAAGTGATTTTTTTGGGTTAAAACGAATATTGCTGAAAAAATTGATAGAAAGTTATGTATCGGATTTAATACGTATATATGAATCTTCGTTCACCTAACTCCTATTGTTAGCCGGTTCATAATCATACACATAGAGACACACATACATTCAGAGACCAGTGTTTCTTCAAGAAATTTTCTCCGTGCGTGTGGGGGGACGGGGGACGGGACACTTTATATTTCCTGGGGGGGGGGGCGAACACTGGTCCAATTATGTTTTATAAATAAAGTCCATATAGTTCGGGGGGGGGGGGGAAGGGGGCGGGCGGTAGACTTTCTTCAAGGGGGGTACATCCTCCCCCCCCCCCCCCCCGAAGAAATGCCTGGAAGAAACTCTGACAGACACATACATAGAAATATATAGACAGACACACACACAAATACTGATGGGATTTTTTAAAAGTGTCAATTTAGTGTAAAATTTAATCAGATTTCTTGCCCGATTACAATATTTTCTCTTTCCTCAGTATACAGGAACATAAAAAAACTATCTTCTTCTATCTTCTCTCTCTCTCTCTCTCTCTCTCTCTCTCTCTCTCTCTCTCTCTCTATATATATATATATATATATATATATATATATATATATATATATATATATATATATATATATATACATATAAAGCAATGTATTTCTGTGTGTCTGTTTGTCTTTTATACATTACCACACCTCTCATCACATCGCCGTGAAACTTTGGAAAGTTGTTGTGAATATTTCTGGGGAGGTTTCTGTGAAAAAAAAATAATTCAAATTCGCAGGGCAGACGCCCCGGCAGGGTTCAATATGTCTTTTCTCTATAAACTGTATATAAAAATAAATGTCGATTGCGGTTACTCGCCGTTCATCCGATCTCCATCGACTTTGGTGAGTTCATAAGAACACTCCAGGGAGAGGTTCTGTAAAAAATCATTTTTAATTTCGCAAGGGCGGCGCCACAGGAGGGTACGATTTTTCTCTATGTACGGTATATAAAAATGAAAGTCGATTTTGATTTCACAACGTTCATCCGATAGGCATGAAGCTTTGGGGAGTTGATTAGAACTTAACCTGGAAGGGTTCTGCAAAAAATGTTTTTTTTTAATTTCGCAAGGGCGGAGCCAAGAGAGGCTGCGATTTTTCTCTCTATATGGTATATAAAAATATAAAAAATTAATTGCAGTGACACCGTTCACACGATCGCCATGAAACTTTGGTGAGTTCATCAATACACTCTACGGAAAGGTTCTGTAAAAAATCATTTTTAATTTCGTAAGGGCGGTGCACCGGGAGGATGCACTTCTTCTAAATTTACGATATATTAAAAGAAATGAAAGTTGGATAAGTTCTACACCGTTTATCCGAGTGCCATAAAACTTAAGGGAGTGGATGAATACTCCCGATGAGGTTTCTGGGGGGGGGGGGGGGGGGGGAGGGATTAAATTTTACACTGGCGGCCCCCAGCTTGATGCGATTTGGCGCCCTGGTCTTTGCAGTGTGCGCTATGGCGACTACGTTCGTTCTAAACAGTATGATAGACAATGGATAAGATAGGACGTTACAATCACTCAATTAATTGAATCAGACGAGTCCGCTGGTAAAGTGGGATTCTATTCGAAAATACTTTGGCTGTTTTGAACGAATGCAAACAAAGCTAGCTAACACACATAACCAAACAGAGCAACTCAGTGTCAGATTAAATGAGATGGAAACAAACAATACAAAAACTGTCACACAAGAGAATATTAATTCAACTTTACAATTGGTAGCAGGTCACAACAAATCTTTACAAGGTTTTATTGACAAGTACTACGATAATCCTATGAATTTAAATTTAACAAAACAGGTAAATAATTTTAATGAAGTATAATTTTTTTGACAATGTTTTATGTCTATCGTTTTACGTTAAAAAGTAAATTTTATTGAAAGTTACTATTATGATTGTCATAATAAACTGTGCTTTCAGAAATTCACATCAAGCTACATCATTATATTAGTAAATTAGGTAAAAATCAATAATTATTCTTTGAAAAGTGCAGAATCGATGTAAATATACAATATTACCTTATTAATCTAGGTGGTATAAAGGGCATTGAGGTAGATGAAAAAAATTCAGTTCAGCATTCTTTTGTGTCTTTTAGCTTTTAAATTTTTTTTAATGTTTTCTTGTGTGTCAGGAACAATAACTCAAGTCGCCAAATACAAACGGCTGTTTTACTAGGTGAAAGAAAACTGGCCTTGTGTGATACCAAAACAGACGGTGGAGGATGGATTGTTATACAGGTACTGTGTGCTTCTATTTTTGGTAATCAACGTTAACTTTTAGCATTCTGTTCAAATATTTGCCATATTGATTCGCATTTCCAATATTATTTGCCCTAATTCAAAGTCTATTAATATTGGGCTTAGTTATTTACTTTACATTTATAAAATAAAGAGAAAATTTTTAAAAGTATTATATTTTTCTTTTAGTATTAATTAAGTAACCGCCCCACGCGCGTTGCTGATGATTCAGAATAAAAAAAATTCAAAGAAACACGTTACGATTACATTTAATTTACATTAAAAAATTGAAACGTATAAATAATTTTAAAATGAAAATATAACATGCAATGTACATTTGTATTGGAAACAATCTATCTTTACTAATGATGTATGTTTATACTCGTTATCCCACTTTCTGATTGGTTCATGTAAACAATGATACAGACTGCGTCATTCGCCAAAATAATAAATATCAACAGGACTGTTTCTCTTTAACACCTGAAAAAGTATTATTTGACTAGCTATAAACATTAGAGTGACTGAAGCAACTCTTTAGATTAACTAATCGTGTATTTTTAGTTGCAGATTGCATAATTCGCAAAGTGACAAAATCCACATGATGGTTTCCTTGAGTTAGAAAAAAGTATTTTTTTTTTAAAGTGTGACCTTGTTTTCTAACAGTGAATTATTCATTGTAAACAATGCCCGAGCTATGTTTCTTGGATCTTAGTTGTTGGGGAGCGGGTGTGTCCACTCTACCGCTTAGAAGCAACAGAGCGTACTGTATGAAAATCTTGAGTGTACGTTAACGTCCATAACAGTTAGCGGCTTTGCGGAGCTCCCTCGAGAGCCACATATTATACTGCTGCAAGGGCACCGGTCACGGCCGCTAGCTCGGTTTAATCATCGAAAGTCGTCTGCCGCCTTGTGCCAATTGTTGGGTGCGCTTTAAAACGAACATAGGCGACATATTCTCAAGGGGGATCCCGGGGCGTCAAATCGCATCATGCGGGGCACCTGCGGACGCACCTGATTCGCTTCAGCTAATAATTGTAGTAGCTTTTCATACCCATAGTGTTTTGCTTATTCGGAAACGAACGTAGGCGCCGTAGTTTTAAGAAGGGAGCCAGAGGCACCAAATTGCAAAAGGTCGGGACTCCGGTAGCCGCTCATTTTTCAAATTAGTGAAGAAATAGTATTTCATCACACCCATATGCTTTTGCATATTTTAAAACTAATGCAAGCACCATAGCGCTCACAAGAACGCCCGGGGCACCAAATAGCACCCTGAGGGGGGGGGGGGGGTGGGCACCGGAAGACACAACTAATCGATGTAGTGAGCGGCTGTAGCAACCCATCGAAAAATTAAAAATTGAATTTTTGCAGCAACCCTCCAAGGAATATTCCCATGAACTTCCCACATCATAATATATAATATATTTAAAGAAAATAATTTATTTTCTCGTTTTGAGCGAATTATTTCATACAAGCTTGTTATTAAAACGTTTTTACGCCATTTGTTTTTCAGTACTTAAAGTTATTTTAATACCATAGAATTTGATGCCTTAAAAGGTATTGCGCACCGAATGAAAATTTAATGCTGGTATAATAGTGCGAATTAGTAGTATAGAACAGCCTACTAATTTCAGAACAATTTTATTAATTTAAATTAATGGATTAAAAGTGCCCAAAATTTCACTCGCAGTTTCAATCTATGACGACAAACTGACGACTAACGACAGATTTAACTAAATACATATCTTTATTTTAAATTTTCTAGTATACAGAAAGCTAATTTCTATCTTTTTTTCTTGTATATGTTTACAAAGGTAGGTTCGGATCCCGTTGGGTTCTGACTGTTCTGACTTTACTTGGACTATATTCTGTACCTTTGTCTACCCTTGGCGTTGAAATATCACTCTCTGTTTACATTGCTATTTTAGTTACAACGGCTGCTTCCACCCCTCACCAACATTTTGGTCGTGTTGTTCATGTCTGGCAATAAAAGACTGCTTTACTAGTCTGGCTACATTGTACTATTTAATGTGGCAGATCACATACGTCACAGTTGCATCTCTGGAGCACCTTATCAATTATTACCATGCTATCAATCTGTACACACATAATAAGTGTAATACTACACAATACTGACATGTTAAAACTATATTAAGGGTGTTCCTTTATTAAATGCAGTTTATATTAATACATCAATTCAGGTATTATAATATGCTATTTGATTGCACATAGTCATTCTCAAACCGGCATGTGATAAACACATTGTTTGGAAAATGTTTATTTAACAAATTTACAATTTTGCATAAAACCACTCAATGGAGTAGAGCTTCTACGTGTAAATGAACACCATTCTGTAGCAATACTCCGGTATACGAGAGCAAGGTGTCAAAGAAATGCATAATTTTACACAAAATTAAAGTGTTGAATTTCGCTTAAAAATAGATAAAAGATGGAATAAAAAGGGTTATCTATTGTCGCTTTTGTTGTTCCACATTTCCATTGATTAAATGAATTAGATTGTCACGGAGTGAAAAATAAAGTATATACCGCGGACTCTGTGGTAACAAGTTAATGACTTACACTTTGTAGAATATCTCGTCTGATCTCACACAAGCCACAAGAACAAGGGGAACAGTTGTCAGTTTGATGCCAGAAACAATTGCAGTACGAACAAAAAACAAGTTAATAAAAAGTCTAGTGACAATTTAAGCTTAATTTCCTTATGTTATCCATAACAATTTTAAATCGAGATAAATCATATATTCAGCAAATAAATAATGCAACACAAGTAGTTTTAATAATTCAAAACAAAATAGAAACCAGTATGGAAATTGCGCTAAAAAAAGACAACTATATTAACCTATATCAGCGGAAATAGTTTTATTTTAACGAGTAGGCCTATACGATGCTCAGTTTAAACATCATCCTAGGCTTACACGATGCTCAGTTTAAAATATATTAAAACATTTTTTGTGACCGAACGAAAGGATAATTTTGAAAACATTCTTCGGCAATATTGTTCTAAATTATGGCAGGAATCGATTGGTAAATGTTCCAAGTCGCTAAGTGGTCTGGTTGCCGAGATATGGGCAAAAAACTGCATGTTTTCGAGGTTTTTTGGCTTTTCCGGGAAATCCAGGAAGGAATTCCGAGAATTGTTTTGGCCCACAATCATCCTCGGAACTTGCTTAACATATTTGCTTTGTAACTAGTCCTCGATATTGCTTCGTTGAGGAGGAGATACGACTTAAAGCTGCGGACACACATCCATTCATTCATCCATCCAGAAATGACGAGTTAATAATCGCAATGGTCCGTATGGAAAATGCGCTAAAAATAACATGACGGGTTTGCTTTTCTATCATTTGGTTTTAGTTTAGAGAAAAATATAAAGTTTGTCGTTTTCTAGGTGGGCTGTTTTTACACTTTGTTCAAGCAAAAATTTTAAAACTAGAATATTATATCACGCTATAACAAGATATAATAACTTACAAAACTTTAGTCAGATTAGGCAAAGCAAAAATAAATTGTATCATTATTTTGTGAATTTTGGGGATGACAATTTTGTTTTGTTGGAATAAAATTAATATTGTATATGCAATGATTATTTTATTTTATAATGGAATAAAATACTATATTTCAGGCAATAAAAGAAATATGAAGCCTCAAAAGGTCAGTGTTAAAAAATGTGGGTCAAAATCTAAGAGGTGAGTGAACGAAGATCTGGTTCATGTGTCAACATGACCTAGTCTTTTTTACACATGCATTCATTACGTTTTGAGTCACTATGACCTACTCATCAGTTTTTCTTTCTCTATTTCCTACGTGGAGAGGGTGGTGGCACTTGAAACGTTTGAGAGCCAGGGGAAGGGGGGAAGGGGCGGACAAAAATTTCGGTTGTCAGACAGCGGTAAAATTAAATATTTTTTATGTTAATTTCTTCTCCATGGGCGGGGTGGGGGGTTGTGGGTGGTAGGGGGTGGAGGCTGGGACCCCCAAAGAGATGCCTGAAATACACATTGGTAGTCCTTTAACAAGATGAAAAGATAATTCATGGGTTACCATGACCTAGTCCTTTATCACATTCATACCATATAATGTATTGATTTTTAATCCATCTTGTAGTAACGCAGATGGCGAAGATAAAGTTCGAAAAATATACCCCTATTTACAGTAAGGATGAGTCTGTGGGGGGGGGGGGGGGGGTAGCAAGCTGGGACGGATAAGTTGTCCCCCATGAGCCGATACAAAAACAATCGACTCGATTTTTTTCAATGATAATAAATGTATTTGTTGACCATAGCAAGATGACCAGACTCTTCTCTATCCTTATATTGAAAAACAATTAAAAGGAGCATTAGAGATCGGTGTGGACGAGTCGGTAAAACTTACGGTTGCTAAACCGAAAAGTCTCGAGTTAGAACCCTGGGGCAGATGAGGCTCATTAGCTAGGGACAGCCACTCTTCTAGGAGAGACAACTCCAAAATCAAACAACTGCTGCTGTTAGTTTGTTGTTGGTTGGACAAAGTCTATTTAAGCAAATCCAAAAAAAGAAAAGTAGGCTGAAATCGGAGTCAATGGCGCATAACAAATTGAAACGTATAATAAATTAATTGTTTTGGAGGGGGTCCCTTTCAACACTAAATTAAAGAACGAAGAAGAAAAAGAAGAAGAAAGCAGCATTCAGGATTCTAAAGCACTTGTCACAAACAAAGGATATTTAAACAGTACAATCTAAATTACTTGAGCTTAAGACTTAAGCTCATAAGTGCTACACAGTTGCACAATAGTTTCTTGGTTCGCATTTCTTTGTGTACTGTCTCTTTTGTGAAAAGGATATGTAGAATTTACAATTAAATGTTTACTATTGTATAAATTGCCTACCAGCGAGTGACTTTGAACAATTTGTTTTCGCTGATATGATTTTGCACAGCAATTTTATTTTATTCTACCATACTTGGAACATACTGAAAATAATTTGTATCCGTGTGTTATTTTATATGATACTCAAAGCGACACATCACAACTAACATTAAATAATTAAATAGCAGATAGTGTATCAAGTATAATTAAAACATATAAATACGCCCTCAAGTTTACTAATCACTTTCTACAGTTACATATGTATATTATTATTTCAAAACCAATATAATCATGCCTCAATTACTAGTTAGTCACTACAATGTTTCTACTTCTAATAAGATAATGAACCCAGCGCCCCTAAAATTCGTAAGACATATGCCCAGCCTAATCTTCGACCTTACCAGAGCTTTTCTTTGTATAGAGCATATTTTTCATAGTGTCAGTTGAGGTCCTTCTATACACCCCCCCCCCCCCCAATTTTTTTCTTAACTCTTTGAATTATAACTATATGCTAAATAAGATAGCATTAGGTTTATGAATAAGCATTTTGTCTGATATGGTTTTCATAACCCGCACATGCCCAATATCTTCAACTGTGCTGGGATATAATGTGTAGTCTCTAACCTACCCACTTAAATCGATAGTTAACTGGTTAACATAATGCTTCATTACATTAGATGCATGCCACAATAGCTCAGTTCAAATAGAAATTACATTATGTTTTCTATGGTTTCCTGGTTCAAGTAATACTAATCATTCAATAACTAATGTAGCGTGACATTTGTAAATTTCAAAGGACAATTTAAGTGCGTCAGACTGTTTTAAAATATATTAGACAAAGACAATGTTGAGGGGCAGAGAGTTCATATGGCTTTATTTAGGAAAACAAATTTCTGATATGAAACTCGCATATAAATGCATACATTTGTAATCACTGATACTTGTACCCAAATAGTCAATGTTTAAATTATTTTCTTATAAGAAGGCGCCAGACATCGAACCGAATCCCTCTATATAATCTTTCCAACGTCGTATGAAGTTCACATCGCCGTTTATACGCCTATGTTGAAAACAGTGAAAAATAAGATTCTCGGTGCTTTTTTTTTAAATTATAGTATACATTGTATTGTATTGAGCATCTGTGTATTAGTGTCCAGGGAGCTCAAAATCCTTAAAAACTGTTTTTTGTAAAACAACAACAACAACAAGACTGCAGATCTACTACAGCAGTAACTGACACACACGGATGAGTAGAAAAAATTTACATGCGCTGTGAAAGATAGGCAGATCTTCAATCCACTTCCATGACTTATAGCTCTTCTATAAACAGACGTATGGTTTGCCCATAAATCTCATACCAATAGTTTTGTTGTTAGCAAATTAAAAGCGATAGTTCTCTTTATTAACATTAAAAGATATTTTGTCTGAGATCATTTGTCCATGATATCATTTGTCTTCATATATTATGTCCTGGTATCATTTTTCATTGAGATCATTTGTCCTTGAGATCATTTGTCATTAGATTATTTTTCCTGAGATCATGTGTCCGTGAGATATTTTGTCTAATATATTTTGTCTAGGATCATTGTCCTGAGATAATTTGTCATGGAACCAGGGGCGGAACTACAGTGCCGCCAGACCCCGCAATGCGGGGGGGGGGGGGGGGGGCCACGACGTTTAGGGGCCCAATTCCGACCAAAAAAAAATGAATTTTCTTTTCATAAATAATATTTTTCGCGCACCTTGATAGTGGTTTTGTAAAAATAAAAAACATGTCTACTATAGCAGTGATTGTTCTACAGTAACTAACACACACTGTTGCGTAGAAAAATATAAAATCTACAAGAGCTGTAGTTTGAAAGATAGGCAAACGTTCACACTACTTCCATGACTTACTGCCCTTCTTTAAAATAAGGGTGCCCATAAAGCTTATTTAAATAGTTTTGTACTATGTAAGTTAAAAAGCAATTTATTCTCTTAATTATTATCTAAATAAGGCATACTAAAGAATCCTAAAGGTATAAAAATGAATGTATTCAAAACTAATAATATAAATACAAAATAATCATAAAAATAAACATAACGCGAGAAACCATTGTACAAATCAAGCTTACGTGTTTATATAGATTTGACCAGCTTGAAAAATTGATTACATTATCAATTTGCGGGAAAATGTAATAAAAACATTTGTAAAACAGGGATTATTGCGGGCCCGAAATTAGTTCAGACTTATTGTTGTCTGGTTCGTTATCTCAGAGTGGTTATACATTGCAATAAAATAGATTAAAATACTCAGGTAATAGACTATTTAAAAATTAGAGAAGCACGCTACTATATATATATATATATATATATATATATATATATATATATATATATATATATATATATATATATATATATATATATATACATATAGGGGGGCCCAAAATTTTTATTTGCGGGGGAGACTTTTTTTTCTAGTTCCGCCACTGCATGGAACCAAGTTCAACCATCATAGTATGTAATAGTCGTTTCTTTTAACGGATTATGCTAATAAAACTTGTATGAATATTTTTACTACATATTAATTTCAGCTCTTGTTTTATTTTAGAAAAATGTTTTCTGCACGTTATTATGTACATCCAGTGACCACTAAAATAATATTTTCAAGTGTGCTGGGATATAATGTTTCGTCAGCAGTACTACCACCCCCCCCCCCCCCTAGGATTGTTTTGGGCATGCCCGAGACACGTATATTGAAAACTAAAGTATCGATGTAAACACAATTTTGCTTGATTAACTCTTATACAGCAGCTGTCACAAATTTAACGAAACCAACTCAGATGTTTTTGATTACGCCAATAATCACTGCTGGCAATACTAGTTTTTCCTTAAACCAAAAACTTTAAAATCAGCTGTAAATGTTTAAAACTACAGATAGACGCAGCTGCCATAATTTGTTAATACAAATATTTTTGTTTAACCAGTTTGTGTTTAAGTAATCTCTGGAAATGTTTTGAAATAAATGAGTACCTCTTGTAAAACAAAACGATAAAATCAATACATACAAAGGTTCTAACATTTTTAACATTCGCTATTTCATGTATTTATTTTACATTTATTTTAATCATATGCTAAATATTCAAACCATTAAAACAGTATATGTCATTCAAACTCGCGATCTACTTAGTTTGGGTTTCCAATCACACAAATTTTTATTGTTAAAGGCTTGTCAGCCACAGAGGCTTAGCGACCCTTCCCGGCGCCCGGGGACAAACTTTTCGATTTGCACCCCCCCCCCCCCTCAAGGTTTTGATTTGCACCTCCGTAATACTTTCGATTTGCACCCCCCTCGACCTTTCAATTTGTTTTTCCAACCCATTTTCGCGCCCCCTAAAGTCGGCGCCCGGGGACATATGTCCCCCCGCCCCCCCCCCCTCGCTAGGCTACTGGGTTAATCCCATGTGACCATATATAATTCACCATCTTCACCACTGTATTCAGTACACTGCTAACGTCTCTATATTTAGCACACATAGCTTGCTAGTGAATAATAAAGTACAGGAACATTGGTTATAGAATGTTTTACTCATTCGCTTGTCCAACCAAGCCTTTCTTTGTGTCACTCTTGTACTTTCCTACATCAACAGTCAACTGAGGTAAGTCCAGTCCAAGTTATAATCAGCAAATGTTTTTTTTAACTCATTGAATATATCATCTCCGGTAACAGTGACATGCGTGTTATGTAGGGAAGCCAGCTTTTGTGCAATGCTACTGTTGTCTTCATCCACACCTCTAATGAACACAAGCAGTTGAGAGTTGGAACAGCTGTCCAGCGACACATCCATTACAATTGGAATGACGCAATTTGTTTGCATTTTTCACTATCTGGGTAACTATGTTTTCATCAATGTCTGCAACACGGCAGGCAACGGTAGTTGCACCCAAAGCTACATTTTCAAATTGTTTTGAATTTTCTGGGCAAAGGTCCTTAGCCATCTCTAACAAACATTTATTTCCGTGGACAAAAAGATCTCCGCGGGCCGATGAGAGGACCTCGCGGGCCGCATCCAGCCCGCGGGCCGTAGTTTGGAGACCCCTGATTACTAGACTACCAAACTTTCCCAACTTCCGCAAATCTTGGCAGCGGGTCTACGACAAATTCCCGAAAGAAATTTGCCCGAATGCCTTTTTCCCGAAGGCCGTTTTTCCGCATGTCCGAATACGAAAACGCATCAATAGAATTTGCCGTAATTAGACAAAAGCCCGAATGGAACCTTGCCCGAATGCAACGATAAAACTTTTATTGAACTGGGGGCTATAAAGAGTTTAGAGTCACAAACTGACTGTACGTGCATTAAGAATTTTAATATCTGTTTTTATCTATGATTTATATCGTATTGTTAATTCAAAACAACTTGACAGCTCAATTATTACGTTGATGACCCTCATCCTTTATTTTTTTTAAATTATTACAAAAACTTGACTTTAGACATATTTATTACTTCGAGATATATTTTAATCGAATGTCAAAATGATTAGGGGGTGAAAACAAAACGGCACGTGGGCCACAAGGTATTTTTGATAAAGTTTTTTTTTTAAATTCATTTTGTAAATTCTACATAACTTACTGCTTTTATAACAAAAATATTCGTTGCCTGTTCATCTCTCCCTACAGACTGAGTTGGAACAGCCCACAACCGATTCATTCGATGAACGTCATACCTAAATGACCCTTAAATAAAAAAAAAAATATTTCTTACACTAGGTAAAATAATGTTAAAGTTTGGAGTGCCGACCAAAAGCTACAAAAAATACAGGGTGTTGGTTTGGCTAACGAGAAGAGTATTAAATAAGAATCTTATTAGGGTAACATAATATACATCAGTTTCGTCAAGACAGAGGGCCCCCTTGGCTTGAGCCCTTTGTCGAGAACCTCATTAACGGGAGCCTTTTTGTCGAAAGTCGAATTGATGGGGGCGTTTTTATCGGGAGCCAAATGACGGCGTCAATTTTTCGCTAGCCCCTTTGTCAGGTATACTTGATTGGCTTCTTTTGCTGAGACCTCTGTGTCGAGGCTGTTTTAACACCGCACGAAAATGTTCATTATAGAAAAGAAAAAGTTATCTATTCAACTTGTAACGTTTACCTATCTATCAGCCAGATAGATGGTGAACGTCCCCGGATTCTTTTTTCGGGGTCGTATGCAAATGACTTACAGCCTAAGTGGATGAACACTAACACAACAACACACTAGGGCTCGAATTCGACGTCTAGGGAACACTAGTGATACTATTGAAATTAACACTCATCCAATCTGCATACAACCTTTAATAAGCGAACACAGTTGTGGCAGAACACAAGTTTAAACTAGATAAAATATTTAATTTATAAAATATCAAAACCCAACTTACAAAGTGAAAGAAAAAACACTATCACAGATTTCAACACTGTAAAAACTAGCCACAGGCCACACAACACTGCTATAGCTTCAAGAATCACTTGGCGACAAGTAATTTTATACTAGAAGACTAAAACAACTTAAGAAAGCATAGCACACACAGGACTTAAGCTCTCTCACGTTCTAATGGTCAGAATCTATTGCCGGACAATATGGACGGCTTGGTCCTAATAGACCGCTTAACCAAGGTAGACTGCCACGTGTGACGAGTGTGCGGTGCAGTTAAAGACTTCTGCAACAGGGGAGGTCATCCTCAACTCATGTAGCCATTGGTTGGGAGGGTCATATGATCAGAATCATTCAATCAGATCTTAATGGAAAATTTCTACGTCTTAGACACCCTTGGTAAGACAGTGGAAAAACCCCAGAAGTTACACCATCACTCCCTATAAGGTATTATACAATGTCAAAATAAAAATGGAACCTGACTCGACCTAAGTAGGTCACATCCCCTCCCTTTTTGGAAGTGACAGATAGGTTCCACAAAAGCATACATAAGGAACCAATCTGGCAATGAAATAAAAAAAAATGTTTTACAAATGTAGTCAATCAAAATCTTAATACCAGATGAAAATATCCCTGAACATAAAGGGGAAGTAACTCAAACTTTTACAATTGGTGAAAGGGGAGTAACCCTTCAAAAGGTAATTATACATCAAATTCCCTCAAAAAAGGGTATTACAATATTTCCATGAGGATATTAAAAGTGGTAAGCCCGCCAGGGTAAGACCTTTATTTCAATGACTAGCTACAATATCAACTGAGTCATATGAGACATATTATTATAAAAGATTACATATAATCAAAAACCACCTTTAATTAAGGTTCACCTGAAAATAAACAAAATATTCAACAGGATTGGAATTTAGAAAAATTCAAAACTCATACCACTCATTTTCATGTTAAAACACAACTCTTGTGTATGGTCTTAACCACAAAACATGTCACATGATCAATGTGTGCAATAAGATTTTACATCCTTGACAAACAATCAGCCACAACATTATCACTACCCTTAATGTGTGAAATTTCCAGATTAAAATTTTGGAAATATAAGCACCATCTCAATATTCTTTGATTTGTCTGTCCTAACTTAGAGGTAAATTTCAGGGGATCATGGTCAGAAAACACTCTGACTGGATTGGTTGAAGAAGAGACATAGACTTCAAAATGTTGTAATGACAAAACCAAAGCTAAAGCCTCTTTTTCAATAGTAGAATAATTCTTTTGGTTCTCATTTAACTTCCTGGAAAAAAAGGCAATGGGATGGTCAATTCCCATGTTGTCTTCTTGAAATAGGACTGAACCAACGGCTAAGTTGCTAGCATCAATGGCAAGTTTAAAGGGCTTGCTGAAATCTGGGGCAGCCATAACAGGAGCATTAGATAGAAATGACTTAATGGTTAAAAAAGCTTCTTGACATTTATCTGACCATTCAAACTCAACACCCTTTTTCAATAATGCAGTAAGAGGTTCAGCAATAGCTGAAAAGTTTTGACAGAACCGCCTATAGTAACCAGCCATCCCAAGGAACTTTTTGATTTCTTTACAATTTTTGGGAGGAGGTAACCTTACAATAGCATCTACTTTAGCTTCAATGGGCCGAACTTGGTTCGTTCCCACTTGAACCACAAATAGGTAATTGAAGCTTTACAGAACTTGCATAAAAGGTGATTTCTGTAAAGGTTTACAGTAGAATTAACTTCAGACAATTTATGGCTTTCCTCTGTGGACAAATGCATAAGGTGGACATTCAAATTATCTAAAAAGGAAGAATTTACCAATTTTGGGGGTTTCAATTTATCATGTATCACATCATCAGAAACATTTGAACATACAGGTAAAGTAATTTTAGCTGTGGAATGAAAACTGTTACAATTATCATAATACTTTTTCAGTGAGTTAACATGATACACTGTCTGTTTCTTTCTTCTGTCGGGCGTATTGACAACATAGTTCAAATCACTTAATTTTGAATGCACAGTAAAGGGTCCACAATATCTCAAGGATAACGCATTGTTCAGATTAGGCACTAGCACAAGAACTTTCTCGCCTGGATTGAATGTTCGTTTACGAGAACTCTTATCATACAGTCCTTTCATTCTCACTTGGGCCTTTCTTAAGTTCTTGTGAGCCATTTCGCACACAGCTTTCAGTCGAACGTGAAAATCGTCAAAGTTTTCCACAGGATGATCGCTGGTACCTGTCCACCGTTCGTGTATCAGCTTCAGGGGACCACGGACAGAATGTCCAAACACAAGTTGAACAGGAGAGTAGCCTAAAGAGTCCTGGACACAGTCCCTCGCGGCGAAAATAATCCAAGGAACAGTCTCATCCCATTGGGTGTTACTATTAGCGAATGTTCTTAGCATGGTTTTGAGGGTTTGGTGGAACCTCTCAAGTACGCCTTGAGACTGGGGGTGGTAGGCTGAGCTGGTGATGTGGGTAACGCCTAGCTTGGCTAGTGCTTCCTGAAAATGGTGACTGGTGAAGTTGCTGCCTTGATCTGTTTGCACGATTCTAGGTAATCCAAAGGTAGTGAAGAACCGGGTCATGGCTCTGACTACAGTCTTAGCCTTAATGTTCCGTAAGGGAATCGCCTCGGGAAAACGGGTACTTGAACACATAAAGGTAAGTAGGTACTCGTTGCCCGCCTTGGTTTTAGGCAAGGGACCTACACAGTCCATGACGATTTTTGAAAAGGGTTCTTCTAATACAGGAATCGGACTCAAAGGGGCCTTAGGAATTGTCTGGTTTGGCTTTCCGGCCAACTGACAGTTCGTGCAACTTCTGCAGTAACGCGACACATCTTTTCTCATTTTGGGCCAAAAGAACAGTTCTTTGATCTTCGCCGTCGTTTTAGTGACTCCTGGGTGCGCTGACATTGGATGGTCATGTGCCAGCTTAAGTATTTCATGCCGATAAGGTGGAGGGACCCACAGCTGGTTTTTACCCAACCATGGTTCGGCTGGTGAGGCATTCACTGGTATAGAGCGACGAAAGAAGAGGCCGTTCTCGGAGAAATATTCTCCATCGTCAGATGAGATTTTTCGACCGTTGCTTTGAGTTCCGCGTCGACTTGTTGAGCTTTAATGATGTCTTCCTGAGATATCCTCAGGGGTAAGCCCAGACTTGTGTTCTCTGGAAGCATAGACTCCAATTTGGGAGTCGAATTTCTTGACGATGATGGCGGGTGTGGTTCAGACGTTATGTCAGCCAATGGTTTGGTCTGGCTTCTTGTAACCACACATGCAGGATACAGTTCATTATCATTATCTGGAACTGTTGACAAAGGGTCTGAAACCGTACAGGGGTATACTTTGCTTCCCGCAAGGTCATTCCCTAGAAGTAGGTGTACTCCTGGGACAGGAATACTATCTATCACACCTAAAATGACTTCACCTTCGACGAGATGATGTTTCAGAGCAAACTTGTGTAAAGGGACGACAGTTGATTTTGTCCCCACTCCCTGGATAATGGAAATCCTTCCGGTGTTCGTCTCTGGTGTAATGTCCATTGAACTTTTCAAAAGAAGTGAATGTGACGCTCCTGTGTCTCTTAGGACGGTGATATTCCGCTGAGACAACGGATCACCTGGTTTGCTAATGATGGCTTCGGCAATAAAAGATGAAAAGTCAACTTTTCTCGATCCCTCGAGATCGGTAGACTCGGAAGAAACTGGATGGTGGCGAGAACAGTCAAAATGTGACTGCACATAATGTGTGGAGACTTGACTACCTTCTTGCGGACACTTAGGGTTAGAGTCCTTTAGAATTCTAGAGTTCATATTTGAACCGGCTGCTTGATGGGATGGAGCATAGTGCGCAGACGTACGCACCACCTCTCTGTTAAATTGAAGACGTTTGTAACAGTCCTTGACATGATGACCAGGTCTTTTGCAGAACTGGCAAACTGCTCGACGATTGAGAGTTGATCTTGGTTTCTCTCTGGACTGTGATGCCTTCACGTATTGGCCAACAGGAGGATTGCTGCCAAAAAGGGGAAGCACGGGGTTGAGGCGGTTTCCTGACACTGGTGGTTTCTTATGCACCAACATATATGTGTCAGCCGACTCAGCAGCCTTCTGGACGTCAATTATCTTGTTATCCAGTATGTGAAGTCGTATGTCTTCAGGCAGGGACGATAGGAATTCTTCCCTTAGGATAAGTGACCTGAGTTTCTCAAACTCAGAAACTTCCTCAGAGTGTAGCCACCTTGAGAATATTTTCTCCTTTTCAAAGAGAAATTCCACATATGATTGAGTGGGTAACTTGCGGAGTGTTCGGAATTTTGTCCGATAGGCCTCGGGCGTCAGTTCGTAGGCCTTCAAAATGGCAGTCTTGACCAAACTATAGTTATTTTGAACGTCGTGAGAGAGTGCCTGGTATGTTTTTGCAGCTTTCCCAGTAAGGACCGAGCTCAATAAAGCAGTAATGGAAGTTTCGGGCCATTCACATGTCTTCGCTAAACTCTCAAATGAGTTAAAGAAAACGACCAAATCTGTTTCATCAAATTTAGGAACTAATTTCCCAAATTTGGCAATCACTTGCCCCACCGACAACTTTTTTGGATCTACCAGAGAAGTAACATCACTAACTTGACCAAACTCTAATTCCAACCTCCTCTTATCTAAAGCAATTTTAGCCTCTAATTCCTTTTCTTTTAATGCCTTCTCTAAAGCAATTCTAGCTTCTAATTCTATCTTCTCTAGAGGTTTCTCCTCGCGGAGTAACACACCAGCCAACAAACTTTCATCAAATACCCCTTCATTAATAAAATGAACAACAATTTTATCTCTCAACACCTTTGACTTCTGCGTAACAGAACAATCCAATTTCAATTCCTTAACAACACTAATCAAAGCTTTTCTACTCAACTTTTCTACCTGCTCAAAAGTGGGATTAGCCAAAAAAGACTCCATAACACTAACTTTCAAAAACACAACAAGCCTAGATTCACTAACTTAACACGGTGCGTTGGGCCGTGTACTTGACCTCTTCAATCTAGGACGTGACACGTCTGATTATTGACCTAGATAATTCTAGCCTTCGCGCGTTTCAATAACACGGCTTCACTGGATAGAAAAACAACTAAATCAAACTAAACTTAGTGTTTAACTGATATAACCAACAACTGGAACGACAGATTAAATCCCGGACGAGCCCCCACTTTGTAACGTTTTTCTATCTATCAGCCAGATAGATGGTGAACGTCCCCGGATTCTTTTTTCGGGGTCGTATGCAAATGACTTACAGCCTAAGTGGATGAACACTAACACAACAACACACTAGGGCTCGAATTCGACGTCTAGGGAACACTAGTCATACTATTGAAATTAACACTCATCCAATCTGCATACAACCTTTAATAAGCGAACACAGTTGTGGCAGAACACAAGTTTAAACTAGATAAAATATTTAATTTATAAAATATCAAAACCCAACTTACAAAGTGAAAGAAAAAACACTATCACAGATTTCAACACTGTAAAAACTAGCCACAGGCCACACAACACTGCTATAGCTTCAAGAATCACTTGGCGACAAGTAATTTTATACTAGAAGACTAAAACAACTTAAGAAAGCATAGCACACACAGGACTTAAGCTCTCTCACGTTCTAATGGTCAGAATCTATTGCCGGACAATATGGACGGCTTGGTCCTAATAGACCGCTTAACCAAGGTAGACTGCCACGTGTGACGAGTGTGCGGTGCAGTTAAAGACTTCTGCAACAGGGGAGGTCATCCTCAACTCATGTAGCCATTGGTTGGGAGGGTCATATGATCAGAATCATTCAATCAGATCTTAATGGAAAATTTCTACGTCTTAGACACCCTTGGTAAGACAGTGGAAAAACCCCAGGAGTTACACCATCACTCCCTATAAGGTATTATACAATGTCAAAATAAAAATGGAACCTGACTCGACCTAAGTAGAACACAAACTCGTATTTTCTTATATTTCCACGGCTTTATTAAAAATTCTAAAAATATTAAGTGACACTAGATATTTGCGTCGTTTAGACAAATAGCTAAAATAATAGTACAACATAAAATATTATGTTCGTCAGAGTATTTATAATTCAAAGTTGTTGGCCACATGAGGCCCGCAGGACGAACTAGATAGAACACACATAAAAATAGTATTATATATCGATGAGTCCAATTAAGAATCACGTCATTTGTTTTAGCGCTGTATGACAACATCCATGGGGAATCTGACAATGTCTCCTCTTGCTTTTGTTCTATGGTTGGCTGTCAACTTCTTTTTGTGTTCTGGTAAGTTTGTGAATTTCTTCACTTGATTTAACTTCATAAATTTTAGTATTTCAATTTTTGCTAAAACTAAACAAGTATTCGCAAATACTTTACTCCTCTTTCAAACATAAAACCATTTCACACCTGATAATCCAGCACTGCCGGGTTACAGAAGATTGAGACTAAACAGCTCGTTAGTTCGTTTTTTTTTTTTTTTTTTACACAATATTACGTTGTCACAAGGGAATCCACTACGTAATTCGCCGGTATGCCCTATGTTAAGGCTAGTTATTAGCATGTAATTTCACCCATCGTATTAAAACAGTTATCAAGAATAATTCATATTGAAAATCTACTAGAAAATATTATTTTATTACTTATTAATCTATATATATAAAGCAAAGTGGTCAAGTGCCCGATAGGGCACTTCTCAGCGCCGCCGGCGCGTCACATTTGGCACGATGGTGCCTGGGAGCGATAGAACACCAGGGCCTGTGACGGTTTGCAGAAACGTCTAAGGAGAAGGGGTCAAAATTGACCTTGACTAACCGGTGCCTTGATAATTTGTGAGGTGGTAGGAGAACTCCTTGGGGTGTCACAAAAAACTCGCCATGTCCAGGAAAAATCGGGAAATGGGTCAAAACTGACCAGTCGTATTTCCCTATATAATCTTTGTATTTTATGGGAAAAACAGAGGGTAATTTGAAAACGAATTTTAGGGCATTTACCCAAATTTACATCTGGTTAATGTTTTGCATGCTCATAGTTAAATAGCTTGGCCGTATGGCAAATCTGTCGGTTTCACTCAAAGCCCTCGACAAAGGCTAAAAAATTACCGCGAGTGAAATTCTCTTTATCTGAGCTCTATTACGAAAAAAAAATTCCATTTTAGTTATACATGTTTTATACAATGTTTTTAAAAACCTAAGTGAAGCTAGGCAGTATGCCTAGTAAGTTTATAGATTGTTCATAACACACATATTTATAGAGTGTACATCAAACACATGGTTATACATTGTACATTACACGTACGTTTAAAGAGTGTACATAACACATATGTTTATAGAGCGTACATAACACATATGGTTATAGAGTGTACATCACACATGGTTATAGAGTGTACATTACACACTTGTTTATAGAGTGTATACCACACATAATGGTATAGAGTGTACATTCTTTATTACTTGATTTGGGTTCAGTTATGGTTCGTGTCAGGTGCCATTCATTTCACGGCTTGTAAACGCTGATCCTTTTGTCGCGACTCATCAAAGGTAACTATTGTTTCATATTCTATTGCGCCAGACGTATGCTGCATACCTCACTGATTCATTATAAGCAAATTAGATCTGTTTTACACAAGGATAACTAGCAATGATAAAGACTTCCTTTGAAGTTGTATAGAGTGTAAGTTACACATACCTTTAATGAGTGTACATTACACATAAGTTTATATAGTGTACATAACACACATATTTATAGAGTGTACATCAAACACATGGTTATACATAGTACATTACACCTATGTTTAAAGAGTGTACATTACACATATGTTTATACAGTGTACATAACACATATGGATAAAGAGTGTACATCAATCATGGCTATAGAGTGTACATCAAACATGGTTTTAGAGTGTACATTACACATATGGTTATACAGTGTACATCACACACATGGTTATAGAGTTTACATTAAACAGAAGTTTACAGAGTGTACATTAAACATACGTTTATAGAGTGTATATAATACATATGTTTATAGAGTGTACATTACACACTTGGTTATAGAGTGTATACCACACATCTATATATATAAAGCAAAGTGTTCAACTGCCCGATTGGGCACTTCTCGGCGCTGCAGGCGCGTCAAAGTTAGCACGATGGTGCCTGGGAGCGATAGAACACCAGGGCCTGTGACGGTTCTACGAAGAGGGAGTCAAAACTGACCTTGACTAACCGGTGCCTTATATGGGCTATATTACGAAAAAAAACTTTCCGACGACGACCCCCATGAAATTTGTGAGGTGGTAGGGGACGCCTTGGTGTGTCACAAAAAACTCGCCATGTCCGGGAGAATTCGGGAAATGGGTAGTATTTCCCTATATAATCTTTGTATTTTATGGGAAAACAGAGGGTGATTTCAAAACAGATTTTAGGGCAGTTACATACTTTACATCTGGCTAATTTTTTGTATGCTTTTAGGTAAATGGCTTGACCTTTAGGGAAAGTTGTCGGTTTCACTCAAAACCCTGGACGAGGGCTAAAAAGTGACCGCGAGTGAAATTCTCTTTATATGACCTCTATTACGAAAAAAAAATTCATTTTAGTTATACATTGTTACTTTCTAATATTTTCTCTGAGAACGGAATTTAAACAAACAACAACATTTTCCCTAAAGTTAGCATTAGTGTTTAAATTTAAGCACTTCATACCTCATCCATCGCTAAATAATTAAATATTCAAATTCTCAAATGTTTTTAAAAACCTAAGTGAAGCTAGGCAGTATGCCTAGTAAGTTTATAGATTATACATAACACACATATTTATAGAGTGTACATCAAACACATGGTTATACATTGTACAATACACGTACGTTTAAAGAGTGTATATTACACATATGTTTATAGAGCGTACATAACATATATGGTTATAGAGTGTACATCACACATGGTTATAGAGTGTACATTACACACTTGATTATAGAGTGTATACCACACATAATGGTATAGAGTGTACATTCTTTATGACTTGATTTGGATTCAGTTATGGTTCGTGTCAGGTGCCATTCATTTCACGGCTTGTAAACACCTATCCTTTTGTCGCGACTCATCAAAGGTAACTATTGTTTCATATTCTATTGCGCCAGACGTATGCTGCATACCTCACTGATTCATTATAAGCCAATTAGATATGTTTTACACAAGGATAACTAGCACTTATAAAGACTTCCTTTGATGTTGTATAGAGTGTACATCTCTTTATAACAGTTCAATAATTTTCTTACTTCACACTCAGAAAAAGTGAAAAACAGACATACATACGATACTTACAATTTGGCGCACAACACATTTACACAATACATAACAAGCAGGTGTACATAACACTAATACACACCCCACATACAAGCATGTGTACACAAGACACAAAAACTGTGCATTTAGCACATAAGATTATATAGTGTATATCACATAAATTCTCAAAGAGTGTACAACAAACATATGTTATAGAATGAACATCACACATGGTTGTACAGTGTATATTACACATAAGTTTATAGAGTGTATATCACACATAAGGTTATAGAGTGTCGTTATACCATGGATATGGATTGTACGTTACACATAGGTTTAAAGTGTGTACATTACACACATGTTTATAGAGTGTTCATAACACACATTATTAAAGAGTGCGCATTAAACGGAAGTTTAAAAAGTGTACATTACACACGTTTATAGAGTGTACATAACACACATGTTTATAGATTATACATCAAACACATGGTTATACATCGTACATTACACGTACGTTTAAAGAGTGTACATCACTCATGGTAATAGAGTGTATACCACACTTAATGGTATAGAGTGTACATTCTTTATTACTTGATTTGGGTTCAGTTATGGTTCGTGTCAGGTGCCATTCATTTCACGGGTTGTAAACACTGATCCTTTTGTCGCGACTCATCAAAGGTAACTATTGTTTCATATTCTATTGCGCCAGACGTATGCTGCATACCTCACTGATTCATTATAAGCCAATTAGATCTGTTTTACACAAGGATAACTAGCAATGATAAAGACTTCCTTTGAAGTTGTATAGAGTATTACACATACCTTTAATGAGTGTACATTAAATATAAGTTTATAGAGTGTACATAACACACATATTTATAGAGTGTACATCAAACACATGGTTATACATTGTACATTACACCTACGTTTAAATAGTGTACATTACACATATGTTTATAGAGTGTACATAACACATATGGACAAAGAGTTTAATCACTCATGGTTATAGAGTGTACATCAAACATGGTTATAGAGTGTATGTTACACATGTGGTTATACAGTGTACATCAGACACATGGTTATAAAGGTTACATTAAACAGAATTTTAAAGAATGTACATTACACATACGTTTATAGAGTGTATATAATACATATTTTTATAGAGTGTACATTACACACGTGGTTATAGAGTTTATACCACAATTCTCTATATATAAAGCAAAGTGGTCAAGTGCCCGATAGTGCACTTCCCGGCGCCGCTGGCGCGTCAAATTTGGTACGATGGTGCCTGGGAGCGATAGAAGGAGAGGGAGGTCAAAACTGACATTGACTAACCGGAAAAATCTGGAAATGGGTCAAAACTGACCAGTCGTATATCCCTATATAATCTCTGTATTTTATGGGAAAAAAAGAGTGATTTCAAAACGGATTTTAGGGCACTTACCCACTTTACATCTGGCTAATTTTTAGCATGCTTCTAGGTAAATGGCTTGTCCGTAGGACAAACCTGTCGGTTTCACTCAAAGCCCTCGACGAGGGCTAAAAAGTGACCAGGAGTGAAATTCTCTTCACATGAGCTCTATTACGAAAAAAAATTTCCTCCGACGAACCCCCTTGAAATTTTGTGAGGTGGTAGGAGAACGCCTTAGGGTGTCACAAAAAACTCGCCATGTACGGGAAAATTCGGGAAATGGGTAAAAAATGACCATTCGTTTTTTCCTATATAATGTTTCTATTTTATAGGAAAAAAAGAGGGTGATTTCAAAACGGATTTTAGGGCACTTACCCACTTTACATCTGGCTAATTTTAGCATGCTCATAGTTAAGTGACTTGGCAGTAAAACAAACATGTCGGTTTCACTCAAAGCCCTCAACGAGGGCTAAAAAATAACCGCGTGTGATAATCGGCTTATTTGACCTATATAACGAAAACATTTCTTGCCGAACGAACCCCCTTTGATATTTTGTGAGGTGGTAGGAGAACACCTAGGGGTGTAACAAAAAGCTCGACATATCCGGGAAAACTTCGTAAAGGGGTCAAAACTGACCAGTTGTATTTCCTTATATAATCTTTGTATTTTATGGGAAAAACAGAGGGTCATTTTAACTCGGATTTTAGGGTACTTTAACTCGGTATATATGGCTAATTTTTTGCATGCTCCTAGGTAAATGACTTGACCTATATGAAAAATCTGTCGGTTTGACTCAAGCCCTCGACAAGAGCTAAAACATTACCACGAGTGAAACTCTCCTTATTTGAGCTATATAACGAAAAACATTCTTGCCAAACGACCGTCCTTGATATTTTGTGAGGTGGTTGGAGAGCACCTAGGGGTGTCACAAAAAACTCGCCATGTCTTGGAAAAATCTGGAAATGGGTCAAAACTGACCAGTTGTATTTCCCTATATAATTTTCGTATTTTATGGGAAAAACAGGAAATTTTCAACACGAGTTTTAGGCTACTTAACCTCTGTACATCATGCTAATGTTTTGCATACACTTCTATAGATGACTAGGCCGCATGGAAAAACTGTTGGTCAGACTGAAAGCCCTCGACCAGGGCTAAAAGATGACCGCGAGTGAAAATCTTCTTATATGAGATATATATATATATATAAACAAATTAACAAACGATCCCCTTAATTTTATTTGAGGTTGTAGACCGACCCTGGAGGATAACAAAAAACTTTATTCCCGTCGGAAATAGCCATTGTAATCGTTAAATATGTTCATATATCGTATTATACTGTTCATGGAACCTCTGTAGTTCTAATTCATTTTAGTCATAGATAGCGTACTTTCAGATATTTTCTCTGAAATCGTATGTTAAACAACATACAAAAACATCTTCTCTAAAATTAGCATTACTGTTTAAATTCAAGCACTCCACACCTCATCCATCACTAAATAATTGGTATTCAAATTATCAAATGTTTTTGAAAACCTAAGCGAAGCTAGGCAGTATGCCTAGTATACTCACTAATTTCGACATTTTATTTCTATTTAGGTCGCGGGTCACTTATATTTTATAAAAGGGGGTCGCCACTCGAAAAAGTTTGGGAAGCACTGTATTAGACTATTAACTCTATTGAAGAAAATATCTTGTCTACATTTATTTTGAAAACAATTAACCGAACGGTAGAAGTTTGAAGTTTATATGCAATAAATCAGCCTACAGTGATAAAGATTGTCAAGTTGATTGATGAATAATTTTACGATCTCATCAGTTAGTAGGGAAGATGAAGTTGAGTGCGCCTATTTATATTACCTCAACTTATTAAAATATAGAATGGTCAATTATGTTGTTCAATAATTACTAAAAACAAAAGACACTTTTACTATAATATGCTTTTAAAAAACATTGCATTCATATTTTTTTACAAAATTGTGCGTTACGTAAATTAGAGGCTAATATATTTTGCACATATACAAATCTCAATAGTATGTAGGTATAAATATACTTAATTTATAATTTTAAAAATATCAGTTGATTATTTAAGATTATTTTTATTCATCGTAAAGCTATAATACATAGTATTGAACAATCCAAAATTTAAATAATTAATATCGATAAAATAAAATTACGTTTCTTATACTGTTTTCTAGGTCTAAAAGTCACCATGACCAGAGAACACTTTTTCCAAGGGAAAAGTTTATTTTGTGCAGAACTCCAGTGTACAGAAAACATAAGAGAAGACACTAAGATATCAGCTCTTGTCAACATGTCAGTCTATAGCGTCAGTGAACCAGAGGGGAAGATTTTGGTGGCGTCTATTTCAGAATCAGATTCAAAGCTTCAAGATTATAAAAGGACTGGAACAAGAGTAGAAGGGAAAATATCTAAAACATTTTCTGAATTAGAAATCATTTTCTCGAATCACTCAGATTGTAATGTTAGCATTTTCCTATGTGAAATACAATTTGTGAATACAACAGGATCCTTGAATAGCTTTGGGAAACATACGGAGAGTTTACCAAGAAAATCAAGTGACACATTTCTAATGATGAATTTGAAAGCTAAAACTTCTAACTATGTAAAATCTGTTGACACAATGGCCGATTTTCTCAAATCGTTTGAAGACCCAGACAGACTGAAAGGTGCAGACATGACAATGTCATTACAGATGTCACATTCTGGTGGCGATAAGTTCAGCACAGACAAAAGTTTTGGTCAAACAGATACAGAGTTAAGTAACAGTAATGAACAAATCAGTTCTTCTACACTTGTTGACATGTTGGATGAAAAGATAAAGAATTTATCTCTTGATGTAAACAAAACTTTACAGATGATGAGTTCAAAGACAGAGTTATACAAAAATAGTTTGGCTATTTTAAACGAATCAATGCAAACAATGTTAGCCAACACCCTGAACCAAACAGAACCACTCAGTATAAGATTAAATGAGATGGAAACTAAAATAGAGAAAACTATCACACAAGAACATATTAATTCAACATTAAATTTGGTAGCCGGTCTCAACAGAACTATTCAAGAATTTAAAGAGGAGTATAACCGTCTTTCTTTGATTGTTACAAATCAGGTAAATTATTCTCCAGGAAATTTTACGTTTTATTTTGTTCTTGTGTTGATCTTGCATTTTAGGTTAAAAAATTTTTTCAATTAAAGGAAGCAAATATGCTACTGTACGAACTGAGCTTTAAGTGAACTTAAACACTTAAACGTTTTCAATAGAAATATATTGTCAAAATAAAGTTTTCCCATTGAAAAATGCACAGGTTTTGTATATACTATAATTAAGCTTTACACGTCTAGGCGGGATGCTTTTTTTAAAAAATTTCACCATTTGAAAAGTGAACATTTAAAATGTATTGGGATATCTGCCAACATTTTAAAACCAAATAGTAATTTCTCTATGTCCAGTGTGTCAGGATTGAAAACTCAAGTCTACCAGAACGAATGATACTCCAAGTAAATGAAAGCAAACTCGCCTTGTGTGATACCAAAACAGACGGTGGAGGATGGATTGTTATACAAGTAATTAAAGCTATTAGCATTCTGTTCAGTTTTTCCTAGATTGATAAGCAACTTTTATGTTCTTTGCCCTATCTTTGAGTCGATATAATAACAGGTTTTTTTAACCATTTACATTCTACAATTGAAATTACGTTTACAAAATCGTTGCGTATTGTCCATTTGTTTATTTCTTCTAACAATTTATGAACATAAGCTCGGTTTCCAAATATGTTAAAAGAAAATGTACCACAACAACATCTGTTTAGCTGTTTTAGGGCTTCGGGTTTTAGTATTTCAAAAATACTATATAAAAAGTTAAACAAGGGCTTAAAATAGATTACACCCGTATGTTTTATTTTTAGTTATTTAAATAGTAGTTCACTATTAAATATTTTTTAAAAATGTATTTACTCCTTTTAGTACATAATTATTGTTAAGCTATAGGCTACAATGATATAAAACCTTGTTATTAAGGGGGCAGTTTCACCCAGACAATGAAAAATTGACGAAAAATTGGCAAAAAAAAAAAACAACTGATTATACATACACCCATATTTTTTTTACCATAATAGTTACTCTCAAGGAGCTATAAAACTGCACATAAAAGAAAGTCAAAGTATGATGCAAACATTTTTTATAATAATTTTCCTCAAAAAATTTTATTACGAAATATTGGGCTGCGGGTTTCCAACAGTTAGACCATTCCTGCTGAAAATACTCAAGGAGATACATAGAATGGTAGTCTACTGTTGGATCCAGGAGATATTTAATGTGACTAATTTTATACTTTTTTCAAAGACAGACAATTTAGAGGAACTATAGAAATTTTCTAAAAACTTTTTTTTCTTTTTATTTGCAATTTAAAACAAGTACAACAACATAAACACATTTTACAGAATTGAATGTATACATATACATAATAAATAGATATGCTGGAAAGACCATTTTATATAGATTTTAAAATATAAATTATAATATAGCCATACGGTTGCACGCGCTAGGCCATCGATGAGCTCGTGACAACCGAGTATGATGATACGATCATCGACCCGAATCAAATTGAACGAAATGATGAACACGCTACAGTATCTCAAATTCAAGATCATGAGGAATAGTAGGCATTCTGCCTGTGCTTTCACAAGGCTTGATAAAGTAGTGTTGAGTAAAGCGTGCAAAACAGAATCTGATCTGCGAGAGTTGACGCGACTGTCGTTTGTGTTGTAGCTGGTGTAGCAAGAATATCATCCAGTCTTCGTTTTATTTCTCTAACAGCTCCAACATCTCGTTTTGCCAAACCATAGCTAACGTTAAGGAATCTTCTCTCCTATAATGACTAGATCGTGTGCAACTACTGTAGCTTCGCACTTACAAGTGCGATTCTTCGTACACCGCCAAATGCGTGACCCGTCCTGGCGTTCTCTGTGTAACCAAAATTTTTGGCCACGATACAACAAATTTTTTTGACGTGCTATACTCTCCAAGATTCTCCATGGTTTTGACATAGAGTGGTTAAGATGACTTGTATTTATACATGATGATTTAACATATTATTATATCCTGTCGCATATAAAATATAATTTAGCGGGTTTAAAATGAATCCTTACCATATATGGACCAAGCACTTGTTATCAAACGCCAGCATTGGACAAACCGCTTGTGATCAAAGACCCTATGTGGACAAAACACCTGTGGTCAAATCTGGTTGTGATCAAACACCCGTTGACAAACCGCCTTTGATCAAAGACCCTCTTCTGAGAAAACACATGTGGTCAAACCCCCTATGGTCCAACCCGCTTTGGTCAAACCCCCCATGGTCAAAGACCTGTTATGGTCAAAGCCCCACTGTGGTCAAAACACCTATGGTCAAAGCCCCTGTAATGATCGCTCTCCGACAGCCGCGGAGGGAGGGCACACCCTGGGTTCGTTTGGGATGGCACTGACAGAAGTCACTACTAATGAATACACAACAACTTGACGTAAGCTCGTTATTGATATCTAGGGGTAAAGCACGACAAATTGAAGAGACTCAATACGACTTAAAACTGTCAATACCCTTTTAATAAGTGTACAAGAAACAATTACACTGGGTCTATACAAAAGGGTACAAACTCTAAGAGTACAATAAATAAACTCAAAACTCCAACTTACAGTTAAAGAAAATCATTATATATGACAGCTGTGGCTTAGGATATTAAACACCATTAAGGAAAATTACTTGAAACAACTGAATGGCATTATAAATACCACAAATATTAATAAGAGACTAATTGCCGCTACAATCACAAAGATGGCGACACACACCTACGGCACATACTCTCTCCAAGTCCAATGTCAAAAAGCTCCCCTGGGATTTGCGGTGCGCGAGTTATATCCAGTTCAAAACTAAGGGAGATCTCTCTAAAGTCATACGATTATTGGTTGAGCATCTACTAAGGATCCTCAATGTCGTAAGATCATTGGTCGAGGATCTGCTAAGGATCGGGATAAACAATTATATTCCAATCACATCAGGTGACGGAGGAGTTCAGGTGACCGAGGAGTTCAGGTGACCATTGAACTCTCAAGGTCGAATACATACCATTAGGAACTAAATAATATAAATAAAGAAAAGACCTAAGTAGGTCACACACCTATGGTCAAAGCCCCTCTGTGGTCAAACCACCTATGGTCAAACCCCCTATGGTCAAAGCACCTGTGGTTAAAGGTGCGCGCTGTTTATTTTTCCGGGTTGTGACGTAGTGGTGGGAGTTAGTGTAGGTGAATATTGCTTTAGTTTCTTGGTGATTGCTTCTGATGTTTCCTCGCCAGCGACTGTTTCTTTGTTGAGACCAGCTGTTAGTTTGGTGTTTCTGCTGCATCTTGTTGTCAGGTTTGCTTACAGTTGTTGGAGCTCCGGAGTTTCCTGTCATAGCGAGTCTTGATTTGTTAGGTGACACTGATTTGTCCAGATTGTGTGGATGCGCATGTTTGGCATGGTTGTTTTCTTCCGTAGTTCGGGTGGCTCCTCTCCGGGTCTCTCGACTTAGATGGAACAAGAATAAGCGCAACCCCCATTTTTGGCTTTGGTGATATCTGCATAGTCCATAATGATAAGGACTAAGGAAATTTTTGGATTTGAGATAAACTGTGAGGCAAAAGTAAAAGGAGAAAGATATACTCGATGTGAAAAGAAACCAGAGTAAACATCCACCTTGCGGTGCTTCTCAGTCTTATTAGAATTTTATGATTGTAGTAGTATAACCAGTAGATATTAACGTAGGGAAATTCTGTACCACATTATAAGTACTTTACTTATGTTTTCTTAAAATTATTTACAAAAATGTAGACATGTAATAAAATATGACCAAATTAATTTTTAGAACAAATATTGTTTTACATATTCCCCTCACGTTTTATGCTGCAATAAAGCAACGTTACTCCCACTGTAAAAATTTGACATGTGTATGTCTAATAGTATTTTTTTGTTAATATTTTTGTTTCTCTCCCTTAGTCTGGGTGATACTGTCCCCTTAATACGTTTTAAAAACATTTTTAATGTAAGCAAAATTGTATTAGCATGCTATGCAGAGGCGTGACTGGGGAGGCGGTCGCTCCGGGCGCCGAACCTATGAAAGTGCCAAAAAGGATGAAAAAAAATATTTAAAAGCTGGTTTTTGTGCTGCAGCTTTTAATTATAAACAGTCTAAGTTACGAAATTTATTGGCTACAAGCCTTTACTTACTAATTTATGTATTTTCTACCTTGATTGTTTACCTGCTAAAACATATAAACTTTAGAAGAGGTGACCCACAATAACTGCTTTCCAGCTTTTCCTAGGTAAATCCTAAGAATTTACACTAGATTGATGAGTCGATAAACGTTACCAGTTATATAAGAAACCAATTGTATTAAAGCGTACTGTACGATTGTTTAACAGTAAGAAAAGGAAGATGGTACTCCTACCGAAATTTTAAGTAAATTGTATATAAATTAGTGTATTGTACCTATACTTTTTTATTGCTAGTTTCATAACGAGTCCTAATAGTGCAAAACGATTTAAAAAGGTACAACACGATGACTGCAATGGATTTATTACTTTGTTCAACCTGATAATTTCAAACTGTATTACACTATTATCGAAATTGTTTTAAAGACACGACAAAAAGTAGTCCGAAAAAGCTTGCACCTTTTGCAAGCTACACTCTAAACTAGTGGTTTTTAACCTATTGGAGATACTGAATCCTACCAGTTTTTATGCGCATACATCGAACCCTTCTAAATAGTTTTATCGGCAACATTGACAAAACTTGATCGTGAATCATTTGAGTGGGGTTTGTGTATTGACCTCCGCCGAAGCTTTGAGACTTACTTACCGAAACTGTATGAAAATAAAGCTCTAATAATCCAGCTTCCCCCTTCTCTATTTTTCACGATTTCCTTCATGAACAATAGCTTGTACCTCTTCTGACCTAAATATACTATTTGTTTGAGTGCGTCATCTAAATACATATGATGCCTCGTGAAACGTTAAGTAAGTTTTCTACTAACATATAAGAACATCTGTTTTTGATTTCAGTTATTTGATTATTCTTGTGTATTGACAGTTATTAGATATGCTTATAAAAGCAAGTGTTTCCATTTTTTAAAAATTGCTTCTTTTGTAATTACTTACATATTTCTGTAATATTTTAGTATGTATTATAATTCTATTTGTCTGATTTAACTAAACAATTGTCTTTATACTTTCTAGTTTCTGTCACACTCAGTTATTTCCTTTTATATACGTTAACTAAACTGTCAACACTTACAAACTGAGGTTGCAGTTGTCAAACGATCTTCGATTAATGTAAAACATTTTCGTGTTTTAAATTTGTTTCAGAGACGTGTGACAGGTGACGTAAATTTCACCAGAAACTGGAGCGACTACAAAAATGGTTTTGGATCTTTGGCTGGAGATTATTGGCTGGGAAATGACTGGATCTCAAACCTCACACAAAACGTACTTATAAATTTCAGTTTTAACTAAGTATGACTTCTACAACTAGCATTCTATAAGCATAACTAATAAAAAGTAATGTTAAGTAACATTTATACGAGTTACAATCTTTTATTAATAACTGATGCCTCCTCTTCACTGCCAAATATGACAAACTTTCTAGGCCTGGCTTTCACCTCTACCAGTCTATCACCTAGCTTTCACCAAATTGTGTAATTGACCAAAAGCTGGGAAATTGGGCAAGTGAATGACTTGTAGTGCCATTTAAAACAGTATTAATACCTACATTCATAATTTCCTATACTAAAACAGTACCTAAACCGTTAAGTAAATTTAACCTTCCAGCCGTAGAAGCTAACTAGGCGGATACAATAGAGTTTATCAGTTTCTGTGACATACAACAAATAGAAACAGCGTGAACAGTTCTATGATTGGCAATTATTACTTTCACTGTTGATACTTTACTTAAATTGCTAAGAAGTCTAATGTTTTGTAACAGACACGTTCATAAAAAGAATATTTTTTATGTTAATGTTGAATGTAACACTCACTCAGTGGGGATGCTTTTTACCCACTGTAGTGTTGTGGTTAAAAGGGCTGACCCTGAGATTTAGGACACATTGAAACGACGCTGTGGTCAACTACTGGCTTTATTCACATTACATCGAGCCATGAACGGCGATATTGAACAACAGTAGAAACTAGTGTAGAAAACAGTAGATCACAGCAAAACAAAAACAAAACCAAAGAAGACGACGACGACGACGATTAAATGACAATTAAAATTGAATAATGAACTGTAGCCCAAAATTAAATGTAAACAAAAGGTTACATCACTGGTAATACCACGTGTAGGCTACAAAAATACACGGGTGCAATAAAATATGTTACTGCCAATAAGTAGCAATGAGTAGCACAATAAGAACTACTTAAATAAATACTTAACACCTTACTAGTGCGCAACATGCGGCATTAGCAGGAATAATACAGAAAAGTACCCTAACGAAGATACTCCACCCCTAGTCTGCAACATGCAGCACTAGTAGGAGTAGTAAAATAATATAAAACATAATATTACCTTCATTAGGTCTACATTGTCATGATCTACCTCTAGGTACCGTCACCCTTCGTGACCCCAGACAGCAGCCTTGTGTCTGACTGACACGGCTAGGCACGAGCTACCCATAATCCCATGTCACATGACATGGGACGGTAAAATCGCTCGCAAAAAACTAAAATCAACAGTTGCGGTCCCACATGAATTACAACTTTATTCTTATGCCACCCCCCCCCCTTGGCTGGTAACCATATGTGCTACATTAAATATTGAGGATGTAAACATATTTGATTACCGATGGTCGGAAAAAAAAAAAGTTAACATTAAAAGCCAAGAACTAGTTTAACATGTTTTATCTAGAAAAAATGAAGATACATACAGCTGTAAATGAATACAACTGTTTCTTAACTATGCTAAATGATTTACAGTGGTAATCACTTAAGCTTTAAGCGGTACACAATTATACATTTATAAATTATATATTACAGGGCTACAGTGAACTGAGGTTTGACATGAAATATAAAGGTAAATCCTACTACGCCGTGTACAGTAATGTGACGGTGGGAAATGAAGCAGATTTGTATAGGATAAAGTTTACATACAAGACAGGCAACGCTACAGACGACTTTAGTTATCACAATGGAATGGCTTTTTCTACTTTAGATAGAGACAATGATAAATGGTCGCCTGTTAACTGTGCTGAGAGTTTTAAAGGCGGATGGTGGTATAACGGATGTCATGGAGTGAACGTAAACGGTGTATGGGCGAGAAAAATTCAAGGTGAAGGCGTTAACTGGTATCCTATATCAAGCAACACAGATTCTCTGGAGTACGTGGAGATGAAACTACGGCGGACGTGATTATAGAAAAAAAAACTAACACGGAACCAAAACCTTGTATTAACACTGACTGACACAAGATAATATATACAATATTTCGCCGACTTTACATATACTGCTTTACATGTATGTAGATGTAAAAAAAATATTAAATAAAGACTATTGCTAAAATTTTAAGTTGAAATCAGTGGCGGAACTAGAAAAAAAGAGCCACCCCGCAAAAAAATGTCTTGGCCCCCATCAATATAATCTATATAGGTCTATATAAAAAGCAATGTATGTGTGTGTGTGTGTGTCTGTCCTTTATGCATTACTACACCTCTAATCACATCGCCGTGAAACTTTGGGAAGTTGTTGAGAATATTCCTGGGGAGGTTTCTGCGGAAAAAAATATTTCAAATTCGCAGGGGTGGCGCCCCGACAGGGCGCGATTTGTTTTTTTTCTATATACTGTATATAAAAATAAAAGTCGATTTTGGTTTGGCATCGTTCATCCGATAGCCATGAGACTTTGGGGAGTTCAGTATACCACTCTAGGGAAGGGTTCTGTTAAAAAATAATTTTTAATTTTGCAAGGGCGGCGCCACGGAAGGGTCCGATTTTTCTCAATATACGGTATATAAAAATAATAAAAGTGAATTGCAGCGACACCGTTCATCCGATAGCCATGAAACTTTGGGGATTTCATTATAAAACTCTAGGGAAGGGTTCTGTAAAAATCATTTTTAATTTCGCAAGGGCGGCACCACGGGAGGGTGCGATTTTTCTCTATTTACGGTATATTTTTTTTAAAAGTCGATTTTGGTGTGACACCGTTATCCGATAGCCATGAGACTTTGGGGGAGTTGATTAGAACATTTCAGGGAAGTGTTCTGTAAAAAAAATCCTTTTTTAATTTCGCAAGGGCGGCGCCACGGGAGGCTGCAATTTTGCTCTAAATACGGTTTATAAAAATAAAAGTCTATTTCGGTTTCACATCGTTCATCTGTGTACCATGAAACTTTGGGGAGATGATTAGATCACTCAATGGTAGGGTTCTGCAAAAAAATATTGTTTAATATTGCAAGGGCGGCGCCCCCAGGGGGGGGGGGGGAGCGATTTGTTTTTCTCTATACACGGTATATAAAAAAATAAAACTCTGATGCTGTTCATCCGAGTACCATGAAACTTTATGAAGTAGATGAGAATACTCCCGAGAATATTACTGCGAAAAAGAAAACTAAAGTTTCTTATGGGCGGCGCCATATAGGGTACAACTTTTGTCAATACACGGTTTGGCGCCCAGAGTTTTAGAGCGACCATGTTGGCACTTGGCATCCATTAATCGAGCGTCCTGCATAGCGAGTAAGGGGTAACACTATATTCAGCGGTAAAACTACAACAGGCTTCTAAAAATAACTTTGTAACGCGAGGAAATCCTTATGTACAGTTTCGTCACCTTGCCAAAGATGAAAAAATAACTTTTTGAATATGAGGAGCCTACTGTAGAGTTTCGTCACTTTGCGAATGATGCAATAAGCATCCATTTTTAGACGATCCAATCAGAAATTGAGATCGAGCTTTTAATAATATGCCATTAGTAACGCTAAATGACACTGATGTTTAAAACACTTCAACAAAAAAAATGTATATGTCATTGTTAAAATCCCTTTTCATTTATGTAACTTTAGCGAATGATGCAATCTGCATCATTGTTTCTGGATGTTATGTGTCGCTCTGGGTTATCCTGTTAGCACATTGGCACTTTGTTATTTTTAAAGAGCCAACAGACCTACGCTGTGCCTCAGCGGTAGTGTTATTGTGGGGCTCCCGAGAGTGCCTCTCTATGTTTCTGAAACATCGGTGGTCACGAAGTGTGTTCTACCTCATTATTATTCGGTGAGTGATTAACGAACCTTTAATGATTTCATTTGGTAGTGTAGGTAAACCAGTGTCCCGATAATTATGATGCAAGCGCAGGCATTGTTTACATTTAAATAACACATTTTTAGAAAACAAGGTCACGCGTCTAAGAACATATGATTGGTAACGCATTGGTGAAATCCTTCTAATATACTTCGTCAGACTTTATTCTATCCCTCGGCATATATATATATATATATATATATATATATATATATATATATATATATATATATATATATATATATATATATATATATATATATATATATATATATATATATATATATATATATATATATAAATCTTTGTTTCAATATATGTCTGCTAAATCAATTTCTGATCGCAAATCCGTCAAAAACTTATGAAGCAGATAAAGCTTTGTATGTGTAATGGTTTCTCGCGTTATGTTTATTTTAATGTTTTTTTGTATTTATATTATTAGTTTTAAATACATTTCCTTTTTATACTATGTCATTCTTTAGAATGATTTTAATAATTTAGACAACAGTTTTATAAGTATACCTGATATTTTCCCTAAAAATCTCGAAGTCTACCACCGGTCTGTTATTTCCTTTGAGACATAATTGATTGTAAAAGTGGTTCCATCTAAAAAATCTTTTGAATATACTTTTAATAGTCTATAATTAGTAGAATAAAATAAGAATAAGTAGCAAGCGATAAAGCGTAAACACAAGTTGACTGTAAGGGATCGGATACGTCTTCTACTTAAAGACAACTTTTAAAAAATGGTTAATTAATTGCAAAAGGTAATCAGACACCTGTGTGTCGGTAACAAGAAGGCATTGATAAAGTGTAGTAAAGTGGGTTCTGTGTAAAGGCAAGTAATAGAAAAATGTTTTATAGTAAGCTTTATCAAATAGTAGGCACAGAGATTTATTTAATTTTATTTACGATTTAGGTAGCATAATACATAATGATATGTAAAAAAAATTCTCTTAATTGTAAATTGTACTGTGATAACTGAAAATTAACAGACATTTCAATAAGTAATGTATACCATAATTGTGTACTACTAGCAGGAATCATATAATTCAACTGGAGGAAGGGTCCGCGTAACTTCACGATCGGGAACTGTGTGTCAAATAATTGTATGTAAGTAATTACCACCATGAGAGCTAAGTCACAAGCAGCGTGAGCAGTTAAATAAAATTGCAACAACTAGCAATAGCTAGCAGCAAAATACAAATAGCTAATGATCACCACTTGTCTTGCAAGATTTTTGTAGCCAGCAAGTAAACTTAATGAGCAGGTCCGATGGCTACAGGTCAACTCAAAACCCGCAGTTTTCTGTAATAAAAAAATTATATGTAACTAAAAAACACTAAGTAAATTACAAGAGCAGGTTAATGTCCATTTTATTAGATTTATCACATACTTGGTAATATTTGTATATGAATTTCATGAATTACAAAACTGTTACAGTACATAAAAGTGAACTAAAAATTACAAATCCAAGAGCACGTAAGAGTAGGTTAAATGTAAGAGCAGGCTATATGCGCATTTATTAGATGTAACAGATACTTGGCAATATTGGTATATTAAAAATTACATGAGTTACAAAATATTTAGTAACTAAAAACAACATCAGTAAAATACAAAACCAAGAGCACGAGAGAGTTGGACTACAGCCCTCAACTCCAGTAAAGTCAGTACAAAGAATGATTTGGTTATATCCCCTTTTATGTAATCTTTCGGTGTGTCTAGACACTAAAGAAAAACTAGGTTGGGGGGAGGGGGGAGGCGATACGAACAAATGAAGCTGGGAGATAGTAAACAAGATTGCAGTACAGTTTTACCGTCGAAGAAAGTTTTATGCGATAAACACAAAATTAGCCATATCTTTTGGAAAAAAAACTAAAAAAAACCCATCCCATATTTAGAATAGGAAAAAAATGAAATCAGCAAGCCCATGCTGAGATGTGCTTAATTAAAGTAGAATGTATATCTTAGTCAGTTTATTTTTCATTATTGATGTATGCCGGTTTGAAGATTAGACAATAAACTGCACGTTTAAAACCCCACGTCCCATAAAAAAGGTGTTTTCCCGAATTTGTTTGATCGATGTGAATATCAATGATTACCTGCTCTATTTTCGTGGCCGTTAATTCTATAATCGTATTTATCACTTTTTATCTAGTCTAGAGTCTTTTTGCTGCAACGTTTTTACATGTAATTTCAAACTCAATTTTCAATCAGATTTTAGTGTGTAGCCAAAATGTTCTAGTTTTGACACGGAGCGCTTATAAAAAGTAACAACATCACTGGAAAAGATAAACGTATCAAAGTGCACCATTGCAGTCTTAATAGTTTGGAAAAGATATTTCAAGTGAAAAAGGGAATTTAATTTACCCTATCTTAATTATTGACGTCAGTCGGATAAAAGTACGAAACATTTTTTTAGCAGGAAGTCCCTATTTAAACCAGCACGCATTTCTCTTTCGTTAGTTGAGATTTAAGTCGTTAAAGTAAAGTTTTGTGTTTTTTGCGATTTCTTACTTTTTGTAATCTATAAATCATCACTACCACGATGATTTTCCCTGTGCTGTACATGTTCATTACATCAAATATTATTTCGAGTACAGGTAAGTCCACATGCCTTTTATTTTCCGTAAGAATTTCAAATGATTGAATCTAATAATAATATTGTTTAATTATAATGTAGTGAACGAGTAAGGGGATGAATGGGGGTGAATGTTGTTTGTAGGCTACTTGGTACCCTATCCCGTTCGTCCGTGTTCAGTTCTCGTGTTGAGAGTTGTAATAGTCAAGTTCGTACCAGTATTTGAAAGGATATATAAGGTATATTAAAACGTGTGTGAATGCCTCAGTTTCGTCCACATCTCCAAGATTAGTACAGGTTAGGTCTATACTAGTTTTTAGCCACTGTATCGTAGATTTACTAGCTTCTGTATTTTGTATTTAGAATAGACTATGTTAGGTGTAGATAGTGTAGATATTATTAAATTATTTTATTTTGAACGAGCCGTTTGTGGTTGTTTGTCTTATATGTTGCGCTACGCATCGGATCACCCGAAAGGCGTGTCATTGTGTTCGCAGAAAATAAGCGGTTTTTTTTCAATTGTTTGGTTTTGTTTCCAACTATTTCAAAATAGCGCATGACTAACAAAAGATATCAAAAGATATCAAAACTCAAACGCAATTAAAAATACAATACTTATTTTGTTTATTAACTTATATTTTGTTGTGTTTATTTCAAATCAGCTAAAAGGTAACAACTTTTAAAAAATGTAGCTATTTTAGAGAACATGTCAAAAAAAAAAAAACAACTCGCTTACGTGCAGACTAGTAACACAATTACTTGAATTAGTTTATTTTAAATGTTGAAGAGTATACATTTTACAGCCCTATAACAGTTTCGACAGTTTTAATTTTTGAGATGCTGCACTACTTGAAACATATTGCTAGCATCTCACATTTTAAACGATAAATTCATAACATTTGGACATTCAATTGAATCAATCCAGATAGCAAAAATCCTAACAAAAGCCATCTATCTTCCCAGATAGCAATAATGTCCTGTCTTCGATTACTTGCTCCTGATATTTCTGGTCAGACTTTTGCTCTGTGGTTTCCATATAAGAATCTTTCGGCTGCGATCGGACGCTGCTTGCATATGGAAATCTATTAGCTTTTGCTGGGTGCTATTCTCCAGAGAGCGTTGACATTATATCGCACTTTTGTAAATCTGGTCCAACAGCCCGTCGAGATATTTTTTGAAGATGGTAAATGCAGTAGCGTACGCAGAGGGGGAGGAAGAGCATTTTTCAGCAAAGTGGCGCCTTTTTTTGCAAGATTTCTTTTCATGTACCAACTCAGCATATAAAACCAGTGGCGGAACTAGAAAAAAAGGGCCACCCCGAAATATACATACATGTATATATATATATATATATATATATACATATATATATATATATATATATATATATATATATATATATATATATATATATATATATATATATATATATATATATATATATATATATACATAAACACACACAAACACAAACTCAAAATAAGAACATTGGATACTCGTTGCTGACCTGTTTGGGTATTAATTTTTTTTTAAATATTTTTAAATTAACACAAAAGTACAACATCATGTCGTGAGTAAGTGCATTAGTGTGTTTTGTGAAAAAAAAATTTTTAATACTTTTATTTTCCAATTTAAAACAGAAACATTTTAATTTTCTTTACTCTTTTTGCTTCCCTATTCCTAAAATCTGTGTAAATGGCAAGTATATTCCTATTATATTCTTCTTTTATACAAGCTAAGGTTTAGGAATTTCTGGAACTTCTGTGTACTTCTGGTAATAGGTCTTTTGGTCAACGCTCTAAAAATAAAAATATCAGCTTTATAATTTTGTTTGAAATTATGTTTTTTACAGCCAGAGTTTATTGACAAAAAGCTGCTTTAGTTTAGCCATCAGCAAGACATAGACTGCATTCCACGTTAATGAATTTATTTGCTTTAATCCTTACATACCAGCCATTGAATAGTTTTATCTGTTCAAGCAGCGTCAAAAAGATGGCTAGAAATCTTTTTACTCTAAGACGACATTTAAGCGAATTCGATTATTTTAAAAAATTGACTCTAAGTAATGAGCCCGTGTTTTGTTTATTTCCAGGTCTAAAGATTGAAATGAACAGAGAAATTTTTTACCATGGCAAGGATTTATTTTGTGCCCAACTCCAGTGTACAGAAAACATAAGAGAAGACACTCAGATATCAGCTCTTGTCAACATGTCAGTCTATAGGATCAGTGAACCAGAGGGGAAGATTTTGGTGGCGTCTATTGCAGAATCAGATTCAAAGCTTCAAGATTATAAAATTCCTGGAACAAGAGTAGATGGAAAAATATCGAAAACATTTACTGTATTGGATATTAATTTATTGAATAGTTCATACTGCAGTAATGGCACATTCCTATGTGAAATACATTATGTGAATACAACAGGATCTTTTGATAGAATTGAGAAACAGACCGAAAGTTTACCAAGAAAATCACGTGAATCTTTTATTATAATGAACTTGAAAGCTAAAACATCTGACTATGTTAAATCAGTTGATACAATGGCCGACTTTCTCAAATCGTTTGAAGACCCAGACAGACTGAAAGGTGCAGACATGACAATGTCATTACAGATGTCACATTCTGGTGGCGATAAGTTCAGCACAGACAAAAGTTTTGGTCAAACAGATACAGAGTTCAATAACAGTTATAAACAGATCAGTTCTTCTACACTTGAGGAAATGTTGGGTGATACGATGAAGAATGTATCTCTTGATGTAAATAAATTACAAGAGATAATGGAAAACAAACTCAGTTCAAGAATAGATTTGAATAAAAATAGTTTGACTGTTTTAAACAAATCAATCCAAACAATGTTAGCCAACACACAGAACCAAACAGACCAGCTCAGTATCAGATTAAATAGGATGGAAACAAATTTAAAGAAAACTATCACACAAGAGAATATCAATACACCATTCATTTTGGTAGCCGGTCTCAACAAAAGTCTACAAAGTTTTATAGACGAGTACTACGATAATCCTATGAACTTAAAATTAACAAAACAGGTAAATAATATTTCAGGAAGCTTTATGTTTTTGACAATGTTTTTCGCATATCTTTGTACTTGTAAAAAAATATTTTTTTTAAAGACTATAGTTACAGTGGCAACAATTGTGCTTTCAGAAATTCTCATTTAACTAAATTATATTTATTACTGAATGAGGTTCAACGAATAATTGTTTTTGAAATTAGCAGAATATATGTTTATATGAAATATTTGGGAACATGACAGTATTGCCCCCCCCCCCCCCGCTATTACTCCCCGGACATTGCCACCCTCCTACATTTCCCACTTACAATTTCTCCGGGGGGGGGGGGGGGTAAAAACGGGGGGGGGTGTCCTGTAGCCGAAAAATTTATTTTATAATTCTATGTGATACAGAGTATATGTGCCAGATGAAAATAATGCAGCTCATTTTTCTAATATATCTTTTAGCATTTAAAAATAAATTTTAATACAATTATTTCTAGTGTGCCAGGAACGATAACCCAAGGCTCATAGTACAAACGGCTGTTAAACTTGACGAAAGAAAACTGGCCTTGTGTGATACCAAAACAGACGGTGGAGGATGGATTGTTATACAGGTACTGTGTGTTTTTATATTTTAAATAATCAATGTTAACTTTTAGCATTTTGTTCCAATGTTTTCCATATTGACTAGCATTTTAAATATTATTTGCCTTAACTCAAAGTAGTATTAATATCAGGTCTAATTATTTACATTTTAATAATAATAAACGTTAAAAAATATTATTTTATTGTTTTTTTATATTAATTATTACATGTGATGAATGAAAAAAATATGGGCAGAGCTTTAAAAGAACCGAATAGAGTCCGAATATCAATCGACAAAAGAACAATTTCTAAAGATTTAATAGAAAATGTACTACCTTAACATATGTAGCTTTTTTAGGGCTTTAAGCCTAAAATATAGTAAACTAAACATATTTCATGCATTTTTGAAACAGGGGTTTGAAATTAAGTTACAAGCTGTTTTTGTAATATAGTTTAGAATTATTGAATTAACGTTACAATGACTATGGTGCAGTAAGAAATAGATATAAATATTACTCTTAGAAAGACAGTAAATCTTTACCATGTCTTGTATTTATTTAATTAAATACAACACAAAGCCTAAATATACTAAATTAAAAATAGCTAAGTTTATTTATATACTAAACACTGGTATTAAAATACAAAAAGACTGCTCTGATAAGGGGCGGAAATAAAGTGCCGCCAGAACCCGCAGTACGGGGGGGGGGGGGGGAGGGGAGGGGAGAGCATGCCGTCTAGGCGCCCAACAGCCGATAATAATTATTTTTTTTTAAATTTTGAATTTATTTTTCGTACAATCTTGCCTTGATATTTGGTTTGTAAAAAATACTGTAGCTGTTTCTGTCTTTTATGCCTTACTGTATCATTCATCCGATCGCCATAAAAAGTTGGAAGCTGTTGAGTACAGCCCCGCAAAGATTTATGTCATAGGCCTAACATGTGTTTACGTATTTGAGTGGAGACGTCGCACGGAAATATGTGATTTAGAGCCCCGAGATCCACAGTAACTATCTTTGCACCTGGGATCCGCTTATTGTGTGTACTGCATAATGTCAAATGGAGCGCATCACACATGAGCAGTTTGGCACCTACAGTCATTTAAAAGTTCACACACCACTAGGGATAAGTCTCGCTACTAAATTCGATGACTAAATCTAATTAAGGGTTGCATCCATCACCCGTGCAGTAATGTAACGGGTTGCTCCCAAGAGCCCCGTGACTCCCCTGACAACTGGGCCGTCGCCGAGGGACTTAAAGCATGCCTGGGTGTGTTTCGTTGGTGTGTGGACAAGCCCTCGCCCTAAGAATAAAGATCCAAGAAATGAACTGCCGACATTGTTCACATTTAATTAAACTTCTGGAGAAGAGGCACACGTCTAATAATACACGATTTGTTACGCTATATATATATATATATATATATATATATATATAGGGGCCCAAAAAATTCTGTGTGTGTGGGGGGGGGGGGGGGGGCTTTTTTCTAGTTCCGCCACATATATCGATGCTTATGTGCTCCCTAGAAATTTAATTTTTTTTTCAACTCACTGGTTCTCATCTGTGTTATCAATTACCACTTGAATACCCCACACGATTTCATTTGATAACTGAAGACTGGCTCTAATTCTAAAACTTTCTTGACTTGATTCTTATTAAACTAAACGCCTCATTGTGTGAATATGATCCTAATTGGTCATTTATGTTTAAATTTCTGGTTGGTTTGTTCAGATTTGTACATTGGTTTGTAGCTCTTCTTATTCACATAATTTATATGTCAGAGAATCATGATCTATAGTGTGTTCCCTTGCTGTAACTGTTTGATATTTTTGAAACAGGATATTTGTTAGATTGGCTTATATAAATAGAAGATTCTTTTATTCTTGGATGATTTTATTGTAATGTCTTTTATATTCCTGTAGTATAATTAATACTATACACGGCTGATTTAACTAAACTAGTATGTTTATTTTATAGTTTCTTGTAGAATATATAAAGCTTATTTTTTTAAATCTTCTTTTGTTGTATATGTTGACAAAGCCGTCAACAGATTAAAATCGGTAAAACGATTGAATATTATGGATTAGTAAAAACATTTCTATTTTATTAATTTTAAAGTTCATGTTGTGATTGTCATATGTATAAAATAGACGTATATATAGTTGTTTTTTTTATTGTTTCAGAGACGTGTAGCAGGTGACGTAAATTTCACCAGAAACTGGAGCGACTACAAAAATGGTTTCGGATCTTTGGCTGGAGATTATTGGCTGGGAAATGACTGGATCTCAAACCTCACACAAAGTGTGCGTTTCAATTTTAGTTTGAATTATTTGTTTCACAATTAGCACGTTACAAACTTAAATTGAAAAAGTAGTAATGTTTTTAACATTGATATATGTTATATTCATTTATTAACTGCTTTTGTTATAATGTAGGTTTCAAACAGTAGCACTCTTTTGATGGTGTTCTTTAAGAGGGATAAGTGTCATGATGAAAAAAAATAATTTATAATTTACAAATTTTATAATTTAAAATTTACTTTCGGACAAATATAATCTTACATTAAAAAATACAAATTACCAATATAACCACTTACATAATACATCATGCTCGGGCAATCAACCTTCAACAACGGGGACAAATCAAAAAGTCTTGTCTTCACAGAAAAAATGTGATCTCAATATGTCAGAATTGTTCATGGCCTGGTTTTCACACGTTCGTCTCTCACCCAGCCGTCACCGAATCACATAAGCTGGGAAATGGGAAAGAAGATTTGTAGTGTTATTAAAAAATAACTATTTGTTATTAATAAATGTTAATTTGTAGTGGTAACCTTTAAAGCTATATACTGTAAATATACATTTATATATTCACAGGGCTACAGTGAACTGAGGTTTGACATGAAATACAAAGGTAAATCCTACTACGCCGTGTACAGTAATGTGACAGTGGGAAATGAAGCAGATTTGTATAGGATAAAGTTTACATACAAGACAGGCAACGATACAGATAGCTTTAGTAATCACAATGGAATGGCTTTTTCTACTTTAGATAGAGACAATGATAAAAGTTCTGAAAACTGTGCTGAGATTTATAAAGGCGGCTGGTGGTATTACACCGGCTGTCATGAAGTAAACGTAAACGGTGTATGGGCGAGTAAAACTTTTGCTAAAGGCATTATCTGGATTGATATAACAGAATACAGAGATTCTCTGGAGAACGTGGAGATGAAACTACGAAGGCCGTAATTATAAATAAAACTAACATGGAAACAAAAACTTGTATTAACACTGACTGATATATGACAATATTTTCAATATTTCGCCGAATTTACACACACAGCATTACATTTATGTAGATGTACATTTGTATACAATGAAAACAATTGCTTTTTAGGATTTGCTTCCATAGCCTTTGTCCAACCAAGAACAAACTACAAGGAAGCAGTTGTTTGATTTTGGAGTTATCTCTCCTAGAAGAGTGGCTGTCCCCAGCTAACGAACGTCATCTGCCCTAGCTTTCGAATCGAGACTTTTCGATTCAGCAACCATGAGCTTTACTGACTCAACCACGCCGACCTCTATCGGGATATTTGGTGTATTTTAGAATTGCGAGACATCAAGAAGTCCGATAAACCTAATCATGTCTGTGTGGCAGTAAGTTAGCGCTGTGATCTAGAGGAACGGAAGTTTATTCTGGTGCTAACTTTACAAAAAATGTTCTCAAGACTAAAATCAATTTTTTTGTTATAATTTTCCTCTCATTTCTTTTTTCTAGCCGGTGTTGCAAAGAGCACTTGGAAAATTATATTTAAACATTTTTGATTGTATCTAATTAATAAGATACCAATTATCTGGGACGCCTTTCTTTTTTAGTCCGACTCAAAGTCGAGTAATCTTGGAGATTTGTGAAACCCTCGTTTTTTTATTATTTCACAATTAAAATACCTTTATTTTATATCGCATACGAGAAAAAAGAAAAAAAACAATAATTTTTGTTCATAGATGTGAAAAAAAAGAAAAATCCAACTACACAACGGAAATTATAGTATAAATTCGTGTAGCCTATATTAAAAAATACTTTAATACAAACTAATCAAATAAGATAACATTTTGATTTGTTTGTAAAATAATAAACAAAACAGGTCATTATTAAAATTCACTTTAAATATACACTAATATTTTCAGTTTTGTTGTGTGGCTCGAATATATAAGACGTACCACTGCGCAGAGTTATAGTTAGATAACAACGATGAGGCAATGCTTTAAAACTCTAGTTTTATTTCAATTCTACAATAAGCTTCAAATTAAAAAAAACAGTTATATGAGTAAATTTTGTTTTTTTCCAATTCAACCAGACGATATGTTTTAAATTTTTAAAAAAAAGCTATTTTTTGTTTTCTTATCTTGTTACAACAACTGATCTAAGATTTTGAATATTATAGTAACGCAATTTTGTATTCAGTAAATACTCTATATAAAGCACAATGATTATAAAATTTATAAAGTTAATTTGTTCTATTGATGTATAAAATATGGCTAGCATTCAGCAACAGATTGCACATACAACGTAACACGCAATGTTATCAAATTCTACTCTGACATGAAATCGATTACAGTAATACAACAAAACTCAGAATATAATTGCTCAAACGTATAGTTCTATACGGATCTATTAAAAACTATTAAATAGTTATAATAATACACACGAAAGTCTCGAGTTCATATCCGTTTGTAAGTCAGTAGAGCGTCCCTAAGTCCACCCTGCTCTGATGGATAACTACCTCTCGTTTGGTAAAATAAAGGCAGCTGGGCATAGTCCTGACCACACTATATCTTTGTATATTGTTGAAGTCACAGAAACAAATAAACTCTACTTCTATGAACTGTCAGGTACTAATTTGTAACCATGAAAAATGCTTAACATTTCTGTGTTCTCATACCACTCTTAATGGTGCTGTTGAAAAATATTTAACAACTGCTAAATGGATTAGACACTGCCTTTTTGTATACTGATGGTCATTTTGTTACAAACATGGACATTTTAATTGTATATACTTTGCTCTTTCAATGGGATTAACATAATTTTAAAGCAAACGATGAAAAACAAAATTTATTTCTGCTTTTTTAAAACGAATGGAAATATCTTGAAACACGCTGCATTTTGTTGTCTATCTTTCATCAAGATCAAATCAGTTTACTATTTACCTGCAGAGCTTCTTTTAGGTATCTTTCAGGAGGTGCGAGGGGAGTGTGTTCAGCGGATCCATGGTATGGTAGACCAAACAAGTGCAAACACTTGAGACCAAAGAACGTAACTGAGTTAACCCAACTCTTATTGGTACTTGACTCAGGTTAGGGAAATATATGAAGCTCGGAACAGTGCTGACCACACTATCTCTTCATATATCGAGGTCACAGTAACAGGTGAACTCTACGTCACTTGCGCCATGGATGATGGATAGCAAATCTGAAAGTCTCGATTTGATTCTCGGATCCTCTTGTGTTAGCTGGGAAACGCTATCCATCTAGTAGAGAAAACTCCGAGGGAAAACTTTTAAAAAGACAAACAGGCTAAGTAGGAGTAAACGGGACAGATGGCACACAACATGTTGGCACGTGGTATTTAGTTAACTTAGTGTGATGACCCTAGTTATAAATAGGTCAGAGGTCAAGCAGGCGAGAGATAGAATGGCGTCGGTCAGGTAGAATAGGTAGATCAGATAGACAATGTTCAGTCAAGCGGAACCAATAGAACTGTAGCAGAAGATGACCGGTCAGATATTTTGTGTTTCAAATAATAATAATAAGTAAGTTATTCACTGCCACGTGATCTAAGTCACACGCAGGATGAGAACATAATAAAAATTATGTAGCTTGTAACAGTAAAAGTCTGATAACCACATTTCTTTTAAGAGTTTACAGCAGGCAAGTAAAATTTTATTGAGCAGTTTTATGGCAAACGAACTAATTAAACTCCGCCTTTTTTTGCTTGTAATAAAATAATAAGTTACTAAAAAAGACAAAGTGAACTGCAAGAGTAGACTACAGGGCACTTATTAGATTTAGCAAATACGTTTTAATATTGGTATATACTTTGCATAAATTACAAGAATGTTACAGTAAATAAAAATATTAAACTATAACAGTAAAAGAGAGTGTGGATGAAGAACTCAAGGCCCTGAACTCTCTTATGAAAATCAGTAAAAAGAGAGTGAGTTTTTGGGTTGCAGTAATATGGCGGTGTGTCACGTGGAAAATCAAATCAACGAGAGAAAAGCTTGGTTAAAGGGAGGAGGCAGGGGATAAGAAAGTATGTAGTTGAAGGGGCAGTAAGCAAGATGAAGATACAGTTTTACCGTCACGCGTATTTTTCTGTGATAAAGAATTATCCATATCATATGGAAAGAATTTTTTAAAAATACCTCTGTATACAGAAGTCGAAAAAAAAAGATGTAATCAGCAAGCCCATGCTGAGATGTGCTTAAAATAGAATGTCTATCCCAGTCAGTTATTTTTATCAACGATGTAAACAGGTTTAAAGATTACACGGTGATAACCTGCACATTTAAACCCCCACATTCCATAAAATCTGTTTTCCCCGTATTCATTTGATTTACGTGAACTTATGTTTTTATGTGAACTTATGTTTTTCAGTTTACCTGATCTAGTTTTCGTGGCCGTTAATTTAGCAATCATTTTTTTATCTAATCTAAAGCATTTTCGCCGCATTATTTGTACGCATGATTCCAAGCTAAATTTACAAGCAGATTTTTTGTAAGACTTCGAACGGATCGCGTAAAAAGTAGAAACTTCACTTCAGTAGATAAAAGTATCAAAGTGCACCAGTACCTGGTACTTTGCAAACTTAATAGTTTGGTAATGAAATCTCAAGTTAAAATAAATATGATTTACCCTATCTTAATTAGTGACGTCATCTCGATAAAAATGGGAACGATGATACCTGTATAACCCTATATAAACGAGCCCGCATTTCCTTTTCGTTAGTTGAGATACAAGTTGTTTAAGTTAAGTTCTATGTTTTTGTGATTTCCTAATATTTTAGTCAATAAATTTAACTTTCACAATGAAGGTCCCTGTGCTGTACATATTCATCGCAATAAATATTATTTCTAGCACAGGTAAGTCTATCTAAATGCTATGTACACGTAAATATTGCACATAATTAAGTTTATTAAATATATTATCTAATTATAATTATTAATAATTATAATGATGTTTTTAAAAAATATATTAGTTTTATTTCCAAAAATTAGAAAAACTTTGTTAAAAAAAGATTTTTAAAACTCAAATGCAATCAAGAAAAATGTGTTTTTGTTTATTAATTTGTGGGGATTTTCTTGTGTTTATTTTATATTAGCTGTAACGAAACAAATTAGAGTAAAAACTTTAAGCATTGTACAGAGCATGTCGTAATAAAAACAAACCGCTTTCATGCGAACTAGTGAAAACATTATTTTTTCTAATTTTTAAATATTGAAAATAATATGGTTTAAAACCTAGCGGCACTTTCGAGACTTTTGATTTTTGCGATGCTGCATTACTTGAAATATTTACTGTCTCGTTTTAAATGATACATTCAAAATGTTTGGCATATTTAATTGGATTAAACCATTAGCTACCAAAAATTGCCACTGATACCAATAATCCTCTTAGATAATAATAATCCACTCAGATACAGATAATCCTCTCAGATATCAATAATCCTCTCAGATACTGTTAATCCTCTCATAAAACAGTAATCCTCTCAGACCACCATGTTTTGTATATCCGATTTCGTGACCGTCATTAGGAACTATTGAAGTCCAAGTAGGGTACCTATAGCTTCAACAGATCGTGTGCCTTCACCTCAACTGTCATATGTTTTAATTTTGTCTCTCGTTTCTCGCTACAGATATTTCTGGTCCGACTTTCGCTCTACGTGTTACAAATAAAAATATATCGGTTGATGATGTATTTTAATTTCCTGAACCTGTTGACAATATATTGCCAGATTTTTAAATTATGTTAATTTAAACTGCTTGCTGGTCCAGCGGCCTATCGAAATCTTTATTGAAGTTAGTAAATGGCAAGTACATTCCAACTATATTCTTCAGTTCTATAAGCGTAAATTTCAGTTCTTGATAGCCAGAATTTAATGTAAAAAAACTGTTCTTATTTAGCCACCAGGAAGTTTAAGATTACATATCACTGTGAGGAGAATTTATTTCCTTCGATCCTTAGTAACCCGTTGTCGAATTGTATTAGTACTATTAGTTATTCTAGCATCTGCAAAGCTATGGCTAGAAATCTGTTTCCTATTAGACGACACGAAAGAATTCGAATTATTTTTTTCCCTTGACTCTAAAAACAGACACGTGTTTTATTTCATTTCAGGTCTAAAAATAGAGTTGAGCAAAGAATATTTTTACTACGGCAAGAATTTATTTTGTGCACAACTCCAGTGTACAGAAAACATAAGAGAAGACACTCAGATATCAGCTCTTGTCAACATGTCAGTCTATAGGATCAGTGAACCAGAGGGGAAGATTTTGGTGGCGTCTATTTCAGAATCAGATTCAAAGCTTCAAGATTACAAAAGGAATGGGACAAGAGTAGAAGGAATAATATCGAAAACATTTTCTGAATTGGAAATCATTTTCTCGAATTACTCAGATTGTAATGTTGGCGTTTTCCTATGTGAAATACAGTATGTGAATACAACAGGATCTATTGATAGAATTGTGAAACAGACGGAGAGTTTACCAAGAAAATCACGTGACACATTTCTAATGATGAACTTAAAAGCTAAAACTTCTGACTATGTTAAATCTGTTGACACAATGGCCGATTTTCTCAAATCGTTTGAAGACCCAGACAGACTGAAAGGTGCAGACATGACAATGTCATTACAGATGTCACATTCTGTTAACTATAAGTTCAGCACAGAAAAATATGTTGATCCAAGAGATGACAGTTATATAAAGATAAGTTCCTCTAGGGTTGATGATAAAATGTTGGAAGATAAGTTAAAGAACTTAACTCTTCATGTAAACAAAACTTTACAAATGATGGAAAACAAACTCAATTCAAAAATTGATTTGAATAAAAATAGTGTTGCTGTTTTAAAGAAATCAATTCAAACAATGTTAGCCAAGACACAGAACCAAACAGAAGAACTCAATATCAGAATAAATGAGTTGGGAAATAAAATAAAAAAAGAGAATATGAATTCAACATTACATTTGGTAGCCAGTCTTAACAAAAATCTACACGAAGTTAAAGACGAGTACAGTCGTCAAGCATTGGTTTTAAATTTTACAAAACAGGTAAATTATTCTAAAGGAAATTTTACATTTTTGTTTTTGTCTATCTTTCGTATTAGTTTAAACAGTTGAAAAAAAAACTAGAATGTAACTTTGTTTTAATTTAACTTTCATTAAACTTTAAACACTAAAACGTGTTTTAACAGAAAATAATGTAAAAATAATTTTTTCCTTTTACAAACATATGCACAGGTTTTGTATGAACTAATATATTAATTTATACGACTAGGTTGGACGCAAAACATATTTTTCCACGAAATGAAAAGACTGCATTTAAAATATTTATTTTTATATCTGAGATCGTTTTAAAACTAAATATTAATTTCTCTATATCAAGTGTGTCAGGAACGTAAACTCAATGCAACCAGAACAAATGATACTCCAACTAAATGAAGGTAAACTGGCCCTGTGTGATACCGAAACAGATGGTGGAGAATGGATTGTTATACAAGTAATGCATGCTTTTATTATTTTATAATAAATATCAATTATAAGCATTCAGTTTTTTTGAACATTGATTAGCATATTTTATGTTATTTGCCCTAATTGTAAATCGAAATAATATGAGGTTTAACCATTTACATTTTACAAATGAAATTACATTTACAAAAGTTGCTTAGTATTATTTGTTTCTTTCTATTTCCAATTTATCAACATAAGCTCAGTTTCCAAATATGTTAAAAGAAATCTACCACAACAATATCTATTTATCTGTTTAAGGGCTTTAGGTTTTAGTGAACTAAAAATACTATAAGAACAGTTAAACAAGGGCTAAAAATAGATGACACCCGAATCTTTTCGTTTTAGTTATTAAATAGTTCATTATTATATATTTTAAAAAAATCTATTTACTCTTTTTAGTACATAATTATTGTTAAGCTATGTGAGAGGTTTGAGTTGTCTGATTCAATACCATTCTATGCAATGATATAAAGCCTTATTATTAATACGTTTTTAAAATATTTTTAAATGTAAGCAAAATTGTATTAGCATGCTATGCAGAGGTGTACCTAGGGAGGCGGCCGCCTCGGGCGCCGAACCTACGCCGAACAAAAAGGTTGGAAAAAAATTAAAGCGATTTTATGCTGCAGTTTTTAAATATATACAGTATAAGTTAAGAAATGTAATATAATGGCTATAAGCCTTTACATACTGATTTATGTGTTTTTTACCTTGATTGTCTAACTGCAAATACATATAAACTTAAGAAGCAGTGACCCACAACTGCTTTCCAGCTTTTCCTACGAATATCCTTAGAATTTACACGAGTATGGTGAGTCTATAAACGTTACAACTTATAAAGGAAACCAATTGTATTAAAATGTATTGTCCGATTGTTTAATCGTAAGAAAAGGAAGACGGTACTCCTGCCGAAATTTTAAGTATATTCTATATAAATTAGTGTATTGTACCGATCATTTTTTATTGCTTGTTTCACAACGAGTCCTAATACTGCAATTTTTATATAGTTAAGGCAACTAGACCTGCAAAATGATGTAAAAAGGGTACAACACGATGACCGCTAAAGTTTATTACTTTGTTAAACCTAACTGATAATTTCAAACTGTGATACACTATTATGGAAATTGTTCTAAAGACACGACCAAAAGTAGACCGAAAAAGCTTGCACCCTTTGAAAACTACACTCTAAACAAGTGGTTTTTAACCTATTGGAGATACCGAATCCTACCAGTTTTTCATGCGCATACACCAAACCTTTCTAAATAGTTTTATCGGCAACATTCGCAAAACTTGTGTGTCTTGACTTCCGCCGAAGCTTTGAGACCAAAGTACCGAACCTTTACGAAGATAAATCTCTAACAATCCATCTCCCCCCCCCATCTCTATTTCAAATGATTTCCTTCATGAACGATAGCTTGTACCTCTTCTGACCTAAATATACTTTTTGTGCATGTGCGTCATGTAAATACATATCAAGCCTTATGATACGTTATGTAAGCTTTCTATTAAAATATAAGAACATTTGTTTTCTTTTTTAGATTATTCTTGTGTAAGGACAATTGTTGGATTAGTGTCCGGTCAAAAAACCCATGGACGTAAACACCCTGGACAAAAATCCCCGACACAAGCCCCCTGGACATAAACCCCCCGCGAAATGAGCCTCCCAATTGAGGTTACATATAACCAAAGATTATGAGAACCAAAATTAATAATTAAATACAAAGCAAACATTAGAAAAACTGTTTTATTTTTATTTAAACTTTAAAAAGACAGATTGTTAGCGATGCCTCGCAAATACTCAATAATGGTTGGCTCATTAAAATTTTTAACAACAGTTAAAATTCGAGCGCTGCGATTGATCCTTTTTAATCAAGTAATTTCCAAATATCTAGATGGCAACATCTCATATTCGACTGGAAACTTCTGTGCCAGCCTTCAACTGAGTTGTTTGTTTTTGGCATATGGTCTTCTGCATGTGTGTGCATGTTCCACATATCAAGTGGAAACATAGGTTGTCTCTCACATGTTTTGTATTGTTAAAAATGTGTTGCTTTGATCCGCACGGCTCCAACAGGTGAATGACCAACAACTAAGGTGTTGTCGGTGCCCGTCTTTGATCAAATACAACCAAAGTCACTCCTTGACTGTCTAATAGCATGCTTTTATGTAGAAACTCTTTTGTTAGTCGTTAAAAAAAATTACATTAATTTAATTTAATTTCGTTTTTTTTTTTTGGTTCTCATCATCGTTATTGTTTCCTTAAATAAACCTCGTTCGGAGGGGTTATTATCCAGGGGGTTTATGTCGCGGAGGGGGGGGGGGTTGTCCAGGGGGTTCATGTCGCGGGGGGTTTATGTCCAGGGGGTTTATGTCCAGGGGTTTTTCGACCGGGCTTATAAAAGCAAGTGTTTCTGTTGTTTTTGTTAATTGCTTCCATAGTAATTACTTTCATGTTTCTGTAATATTTTAGTGTGTATTATAATTCTATTTGTCTGATTTAACTAAAAAACTGTCTTTATTTTATAGTTTCTAGTATCTGACTTTGTATGTTATATCCTTTTATACAAGTTGACTAAGCTGTCAACACTTACGAATAGGTAAAACTATTCAATAGTGGGGATAAATAGAAACATGTCTATTTTAAAATTTTGAAGTTTAGGTTGCAATTGTCAAACAACAATCTTAGATTAATATAAAACATTTTCGTGTTTTTAACTTGTTTCAGAGACGCGTTAAAGGTGATGTAAATTTCACCAGAAACTGGAGCGACTACAAAAATGGTTTTGGATCTTTGGCTGGAGACTATTGGCTGGGAAATGACTGGATCTCAAACCTAACACAAAACGTAATTTTAAATTTCAGTTTTAACTTAATTAAAGTATGTCTTCTACAACTAGCATGCTACAAATAAAACTAATAATCAAGTAGTGTTAAGTAACATTTATACATGTTACATTTAAAAAAAATTAATAACTGTTGTCGTAATGTCTTCTCTTCACTGCCAAATATGACAAACTTTCTCGACCAGGCTTTCACCCCTACCAGTCTATCACACAGCTTTCATTAAAGTGTATTGTTGACCAATAGCTGAGAAATCACACAAGGGAATGACTTGTAGTGCCATTTAAAAGATTATTAATACAAAAATTATCATTTACTATACTCAAACAATACCTAATCTGTGAAGTAAATTTAACCTTTCCGCCGTAGCCAACTGGGCGGATAAATAGAGTTTATCAGTTTCTGTGACATACAGCATATAAACATACAGCGTGAACAGTTCTATGATTTGCTGCTGTTGCTTTAGCTTTTGCCACATTAATTAAAATGCTAAGATGTCTAATGTTTTCAAACAGACACGTCTATAAAAAATTTTTTATGTTAATGTTGATTATTGAAGATATTTGATTACCAATGATCGGAAAAAGGAAATAATTAACCTTAAATGTTTAGAACTCAAAACTTTCGATTACTTTTTCCAACCCATTTTTACGCCCCCTAAGGTCGGCGCCCTGACTATTTCTTAACTATACGAAATGAATTACACTGGTAGTCACTTAAGATTTATGCGGTGCACAATTATACATTTATAAATTTTATATGTTTACAGGGCTACAGTGAACTGAGGTTTGACATCAAATATAAAGGTGCATCCTACTACATGGTATACAGTAATGTGACGCTGGGAAATGAAGCAGATTTTTATAGGATAAAGTTTACATACAACACAGGCAACGCTACAGACGACTTTAGTTATCACAATGGATCTGCCTTTTCTACTTTAGATAGAGACAATGATGGATCGTCTAGTAACTGTGCTGAGAGTTATAAAGGCGGCTGGTGGTATTACAACGGCTGTCATGGAGTGAACGCAAACGGTGTATGGGCGAGTAAAGCTAATGGTGAAGGCATTAACTGGGCCGCTATAACAGGCCACAGAGATTCTCTGGAGCACGTGGAGATGAAACTACGACGGCCGTGATCATACAAAAAAATCATGAGAACATGCTGGTGCATGACACATTTACAATATTTCGCAAATTTGCAAACACTGTTTACATGTATGTAGATGTAATTATTTTTACTATAAAAATTATTGCTCAGCGTTTGAGTTGAAATGAAAAAATAAAACAAAACTGTTTTCCCCTAACATATAACGCTCTGTCTACTGCTAACTGAATTTCTCTGTTGACTAGACGTTTCTTTCTGTAGAGATCTGTTGTGTGTGACATTAATGATTGCTTGATTAAATTGTAAATAAATTTCTAAATGTAAGTATACCTACAGTTATCCTACTTTAAGGTGTAAGCTGTTTGTTGTACCAGTTTAACGTAAATAATTAGAAAATGGGAGTAACAAAAATTTACAAGTTCATTCAAATTCTAATATCGTGCACACATTAAGCCAAAAATAAAAGCAATTAATATTCGAATTTATACTTCATTGGAAAAAAAAATGTAAAGATTTTCGTGAACATAAAAGAAATGATCACACAGAAGATCAATTATTTATACCACCGGTTCCCAAAGGTTTTGGGTGGCGATCCTCGTTTATAAAAACCAAATGATCAGCCTCGCCAATTAAAATAAACAATATCGTATTATCTTACACAACAGTATAAGCTGAGATGGCAAAGTAAAATAAAACTATGGAAATATAGACGCTTGTGAAAAAAACCTCTCGTTTTTTTTAAAGACATTTTACTCGTTTGTTTTTTTGCAATTAAAACATATTACAACAACATGTTGTGTGTGAGTGCATTAGTTTGTTTTGAAAATCTCTGTTTCATTTTATATTTACCGTAAAACTTCCTATCCTCAAGCCGGTCAGAATATAAAACGTGAAAGCTTTTTATGTGTAGAGGTTTCTCGTGCTATGTTTATTTATTTTATTTTTTAAATTTTTATTTTAAATACATTTCCATTTTATATTATGTCATGCTTTAGTATGTATTTAAAAAAATAGTAATTAAGAGAAGAGGTAGCTTTTAATTTGTTTAGTACAAATCTATTTAAAGTTGCTTATGGTCACCCCTATTTAACTATTTAAAAAAGTAAAATAAGTCATGGAAGTGTTTTAAACTTTTGCCTATCTTTCACACTACAGCTCATGTATATATATATATTTTTCACGCAATAGCATGTGTTAACTACTGTATAACATCACTACTGTAGTAGATCTGTTTGTTATTTACAAAATGGATGGGGGGGGGGTCTGGCTGTTTGTGACGATGTGTGACGGAAGGGAGGGGGAAAAGGTAAAAAATGTAAAAAAGCGTGACCAATTTACAGATAACCCCAAAACAAAAATATGTAAACGAAAATACAACAAACATTTTTTTATTATATTCTTTTTTATTATTTGTAGAATAGGCCTCAAGGATAGTACAGAATAGTAGTTCTACCAATACAAAAAAGTACATTTTATATTGTAAAATCACAATGGATTGTGGTACCCTAACCAAAGTAATAAAGAAGCAAATGTCGTCTAAATATCTAGTGGTCTTTTTTCAAAACATTTTGCCGACAAAACAACCATTAAGTAAAAAAATGCAAGAAAATTATTTTTTTAAACTATAAAAAAATTGATTATGGTCGGCTGTGGGCCCTCTAAATGGCGTTAGCAGTCCAGCTCTCTGCTGCTACGCCACTCAGTCAGTCCCATACACTAGAAGGTGGACTCGATTATTTTAGGACAGTGCCGACTTAGTAGACTAACAGGGACGTATCTCGTGAGCTGGGGGAGCCCACGGGATGTCCACTTAAACTTGAATTGACCGTTTGGGACAAATAGGGAAGTTACATTAAGGACCTCGTATTTTAGTATTCTGCTTATTGTGTTAGAAGTTGTTGCGGTATTAATGATACTTGTTGTATTTTTTTATCGTATCAGAGACGTGTAGAAAAAGTTGCTAGTTGTGTTTATTAATTAGAAGTTATTGTTCTTGTTTACGAATTCACAAAATAGTTCGAAATAACACTGGGAAGGGACGTAACAATATATAATATTATATATATATATATATATTATTTTATTGTTTATATCCCTTTAATAAGGGAAGCAACTCAATTAAATTTGTATAAGGAGAAATAAAGAATTTTGTGTTTAAATGTGTTTATGCTATTCACCAGTCTATTATCAGCACTACACTCAAGTATCCGCCATATTTTAAGTCAAGGAAAAATGCCTAAATCCACTACGAAGACTCCAAATTAGATGACACAGGTACCGACAGCCATATTGGAAAAGATGCGATTGCTAGGCTACCAATACAAGATATTTAAAAAAAAAACGTTAACAGTTTATTTGAGAGATTGTATATTTAGTCAACATCACAATAAATACAACTAAGCTATACCAAATATGGTGGTTCAAGATGCAAATGAGGTAGAGTTCACCTGCTTCCGTGACCTGGGTAAACACTATGCCATATCTCATTTACTTTCCCAAATATAGGCAATTACAAAGTAAAGCAGGTTGGGTTAAATGTTATTTCCAGGACAGAATCAGAATGAGAGCGATTAGTTGAACTAATGACGAATAATTCTCCACTATATAGCAGTTTCCCCTAAAGTTAAGAGAATCTCTGTACATCACAGCTGAGCACATGACAAGACCATCAGCCATAGACCTAGACCTTTTGAAATGGAAGAGCCAGAAGTTACAATTTATCAAATTTCCAATTTTTAAAAGAGCCACTAACATTTTTATTTCAATATTATATTTTTGATAAGGAATATATATATATATATATATATATATATATATATATATATATATATATATATATATATATATATATATATATATATAATTTAAAATAAATAAATTTAAATATGAAATGATAATTTATTCATATAAAAACATACATATGTTTCGCAGAAAAAATATTAACGTATTTTATCTAGCTAAGCTAGAATAATAAAATCACTAATCAAATTTTATAACTTTTATTATTGAATACTATTTACAATAGTTTGGCCTTGTATGCCTTTTGAAAGTTTGTTTAACCTGGCTCATAACTTATTTTCAGTTTTAAGCACGTCTCTAAGTTTTTATTACTTAGTTGTCTTCTATACTTTGTATTATATTCATGCAAGAAGACGCTTGCTCGCATGAATCTTGACCCGAAGGTCGTCAGCACTCCAAATGCCAACTTCGTCACCTCACTGTAGTAACCTAGAAACTATTCCATCCTTCACATAATAGTGCCTCAACTCGCGGTTATTCTTTTAGAGCTGCCCACTTGTACAGCAAAACGTGCATGTTTTACTGGACCTCCAAATCTTCTAACTTGCTCTTAAATCTAGCAATTTCATTTGAAGCAAACTAGCATTAATTCCAAATAGCTCAAAGTTAATCTCATTTGTTTTTGTGTTGAGAGGATTTCTATAAACGCCATAGTACGTGCATTTCTTTTGAATTGCTCAAATCTCTCAGTGAACACATCTTTCATTTTGTTTATAGTAATGATGAAGTAATTAATGTTAATAGTAGCATTGGTTTTATCACAACATTTTTTTCATTTTTTTTTAAATAAAGTTATTTACCGATCTCAGTGTCTTCAACAAAATAAAGGTGTTTTTTTTCGAAACAAACTTCTTCTAGCAAGGTATATGCTGGGTTGTGATATCCCGTATGAAGTCGATAGACAAGTTAATAGGAAGTATATCGAAATAGGGAGTAAATATTCTAATAGAATAGCGATTACTTATTATTTTATCGTTTTTTACCGAGTGTTGCTGAACAATATTTTTATGAGTTTTGAAAATAAAATAATTATTAATATTTGTGAAAGGAGTTGAAGAGCCGCATCTTGACACCAACAGAGCCGCATGCGGCTCGCGAGCCGCAGGTTGCCGACCCCTGACTAGGCCATGCAGTCAGTGTGTACTTATATACGCCGCCACTATAGCAAAATGTCACGGCTGTGCCAATGACAATACCATCACCCATAGAAATAGACCATGAGGTCAGTGTTTAACCATAGACGCGGCCACGACAGCCAATGTAGTTTGATACAGGCCTTGGTCTAACGACACAGTAACAATAGTGGACTGTAGCCGTAACTAGAGCTTGTTCCAGACATCAACCTCGCCCCCCCCCCCCTCCCCGCATGCCACAGACGAAATAGAAAGACACAGTGTAAATTATATAGGAATTGTATACTTAACCATTGTACTCTCCCCTCCTCCGTAAATTTTAAATGTGCAGCCCCCACCCCCCACCCCACCCACCGAAGAGAAAACTGGGTCGTGATGAAACACATTAAACTTTCAATGATCCTATGACTGCATAAAATTTAGGCTTTGTCTGTGTGGGTTTCTTTTTTTAAATTCATAAAGCAGAAAACTGGTGTGTACACTATCAGATGTTTAAAAATAAATAGTACATTTAAAAATGTATAACATTGTTTTTGATCGACAATTTTGATTTATTGTTGTTGCCGTTAGACCATTATTGTTTTTGTTTGGTTGCAACTGGTACGTTATTAAAACATAGCAGCCAAAACTACGAAACAGTGCCTAAATAACTAAAACACACATAACTAATCAATACTAACATGGTAGATTTGAAGTACTGAAATGGGTATTGGACCACGCTATCACAAACGTTTTATACCCGAACAAAAACAAATACAAACCGGATGATAAGACGTGTCGACACAGTTCACAGAACGAGTCGGTGAACATGAACAAACGGGACAGGTTACTCCATACAAACTACATTGTTTTGATAGATATTCCAAATAGCTTGTAAGCACATACAATTACATCAGTATTACATTGCGCATCATCCTTTTTTATAGCGATTTTGTAAGCAAAGTAGGGTACTTAGAAGGTACGGTATTTTCGTATTAAAGCAAAGTAAAAACATTCACAGTCATACGAAAAACGAAACGTGACGTCACATTAAACATATCAATATATATATAATTCTCTTCTTGGAGACCCTAGAAAACACCAAACTGTAAGCGCGCTCCCTACCACCCCCACCCCTACATGGTCTGGTGAGCTGTGGTTCACGCTAAATGTTTACAATCGTAGAGCCGGGAGTAGTGACGGCTATTAGGGGCAGATAATTTAATTTGAAACGATTTTAAACTTAGGGGAGGGTGCTAAGAGTAGGCTGTTTTCATGGGGGGGGGGGTTATCGTCTTTAACGAGCTACTGACAGTGTTTTAAAGCAAATATATTCAGTGGCAGCATTGGTACTGTCGAATTCACAAATTATGAATTACTGAAAAGTAGAAAATAAAACAACTAAATAGCGGCGTGACGCCGCGGGTTGGTACGTTGTAGGAAATATTCTAAAGCAGGGAAAGTACACACAATAAAATGCCGTCACTGATTCTGGAGAAAACATGCAATTAAAAAGCGATTGCTAAAAAAAATACACAATGATAGTATTGTCATCGATACTTGAAAATAAAGACACTTGCATTACTGCCTAATTCATGTGTCTAATATTAAAAGAGGTTTGCGTGCAGTGTTTCTTTCACGCATCTCTTCAGGTTCGCCCTGCCCCCCCCCCCCAGGTAGAAAGTCTACCCCCCCCCAAACGAAGTATAATTTATATAGAAAATATATACTTTTACTATTGTCGGCCAACTCCGCCCATGGAGAATTTTTTTCGCCCCTCAAAAATTCAAGTGCCCCACCCCCGGAAAAATGTCTGAAAGAAACATTGTCTGCGTGAGTGAGGTCTATCGGCCGAAAGTAGCTCAGGGATCTATATTAATAAAGTAGGCTCCACCTTTAGTATGTATGATCTACACATGCGACCAGTGTTTCTTTAAAAAAAAAATTCCTCCCCGCAAGGGGGTACTTAAAGTTTTCGAGGGTTGGGGAGGAACTTAATTTTCTGGGAGGGGGCGGACACTGGCAAAAGTATAATTTCTATATAAATTCTATTTCGTTGAACGTGAGGGTAGACGTGCTTTTCGGTGTGTTGGTGGGGGGGGGGGTGGGGGTTGGTGGGGGAAGGAAGAGTCTGATTCAATTTAACGTCTCATTTTATCCATTGTCTGTCGCACTGGTTGGAACTGACGACCTAGGCGGCATTGCGCTCAAGTGAAAGCACAGAACGCCAAATCGAATAATGCAGGGGTGTCGAGGTATTTTTTTATTAATTAAAAAAAATAAATTGAGAAAAATCGCACTCTTCCTGTGCGCCGTCCTTGCGAGATTAAAAAAAAGATTTTTTTTTACAGAAACCTCACCTGGAGTGTTCTGATCATTTCCCTAAAGTTTGATTGCGTTCAGATGAATGATGTCAAAAAAATCGCACCCTGCTCGGTGCGCCACACCGGCGAATTTAAATTGTTTAATCTCGCAGAAACCTCCCCAACAGTATTCTCAACAACTTTACAAAGTTTCAGGGCGATCGAATGAAAGGTGTAGTATTGCATAAAAGACAGACAAACATCACATTGTAAATGAAATACTTAAGCTGTACAAATATGTAAAGGCCATATTGCAGTTCCTCTCCAATATTTCGTTTTACCAAGTCTCCTGTACGTTGGAATGTGAGCAGTGTTAGAAAAAAAAACTGGGTCAAATAAAAAAGAGAGAAGGCGTTCACAAAGAAGGGCTCTAAACTTTTAAGACTCGCGACTTATTGGCATTTAAATTAAGCAATTTAAAAAAAAAAATGAAAAAACAAACCGTATATACAATATATAACAAAAAAAAATGTGTGACTAATAATTATAGTAGTTTTTTTTTTTTATCAGCAGGCGTGATACTTAGGATCAGCAATATAGTTAAATAGAAGTTGTGAATTCCTTAAACTATTCTTGCTGTAAATGACATATAAAATAATCATAGACCCGGCTGATAACTGTGAAATTAATAGTTTTTTTGCTAAAAGATTATTTGATGTTTTTCATATAGATTCGGAAAATAACATATAAATGTCTGTACACAAATTTACAAGAATCTTGAGATCCACTGTGAAAACTGCAGCTGCCCAAGAGTTTGGCCTTGACTGAGATTTTCCTCTAGTTCCTGTTGGTGTTATAGAGAAAAAAAAATGTGTGCCAGGATGTTGTTGAAAGATAAGAGGCTTAAACGGAATTTAGTCGTTATCATAAAAGTAAATATCCTGATTTTATTTAATTCAGATTTTAATATTTTTATTTATACATTACGAGTAAATGCGTGGTTTATATTACATACAGTATAAAGTCGATATTAAATAATACATGAGGAGTAAAGTGAATGTTGAATAGTTTGTAAGAGATAAAGTTGATGTTTAATTGTACTAAAGAGTTAAAGAGGATGTTAAATAGTACGTAGGAGATAAAGTGCATACTGATTGTGACGTAAAGGATGAAGTATCCGCTGCATAAATATGTAAGGGTGAAGTGAATGGTGAGTATTACGTTAGGGATAAAGTGCAAATCGTATTTTTATAGTGTAGGTTTCTTTGTGTATGTGTGCGTGTCCTGCTAAGTGTTTGCCTGTAGAGCATATTCGTGTGTGTGTGTGTGTTTGTGTTTATTTTTAATACCCACATGAGATCGGTTGCCAAGCTATTTCTAAGGATAATTATTATTACATTAAAAAAATGCTTTCTGAGAAGAAGCTGATCCTAAAACCTAGTTAGATTAACCTTGCTGAACAAAGTCCGGGTTCGCCGTTAACTGTGAGGGATATTTGAGGTCAAGTCCTGTACACTGAGAATATTACACACAGTATATAGTGGATCAGTGTTTCTTTTTGCTAATATCTCCGGGGGGGGGGGGGTGGCACTAAAAATTTTCGGGGGGGAAGGGGGGGGGGCGGTAGACTTTTTTCGTGGGAGGGGGGTGGGGGGGAGCGAACACTGTTAAAAGTATATATTTTCTATATAAATTATATACATTTCATTTCGTTCTGGGGGGGGGGGGGTAGAATTTTTTCGGTGGGGGGGGGGGTGGCTAAGCCCCGAAGAGATACCTGGAAGAAACTCTGTAGTGGATGTTAAATAGTACGTAAGGCATAAATTGCATGTTTAATTGTACTAAAGAGTTAATGAGGATGCTAAATAGTACGTAAGGATTAAAGTGGATATTGAATAGTACGTAAGGAATAAAGTGGATATTGAATAGTACGTAAGGAATAAAGTGGATGTTGAAGAGTACATAAGGGATAAAGTATATCCTGATTAGTACGTAAAGAATTAAGTGCTAGTTGCATAAATACTTCAAGGGTGAATTTCGTGTTTGAGTATTATGTTAGAGATAAAGTACATGCTAATCGTATTTTTGTAGTGTAGGTGTTCTTTGTGCATTTGTGCGTTGCGTGTGCGTGGCCTGCTAAGCTTTTCCCTGCAGAGTATAATCATACGCACATGAGATCGTGTTCCAACCTTTTATTTTTATTATATAGAAAAAAAATCTCTTTCTGTGAAGAAGCTGATACCAAGACCTAGTTAGATAAACTTCGCTGAACTAAGTCCGGGTTCACTGTTCTTTGTGAGCGATTTTTAAGTTTACATCCTGTACACTGAGACTATTTAAACGGCACTAAGTAGGTGCTGTTCACTAGAGGAGAAGAAAGCTAACAAGTTTATTTTAATTTAATCACCAAGTTTCAGTGATACTATATGTCAACAATGGTCGTCGTTTTGCAGAGTGTAATCTTCATAGCCTTTTTCATAACTATCAGTGGTAAGATTTTTAGCGTTTGAAATATAACAATTAAAGACTATGTAAAACTTTCTTTGTTTTTTGGTAATTAGCTTGATTTATTACAAGCTTTTATTTAACTCACTTCCTCCGTCGTCAGTCAGTCTGTATGTCTAGATAGAAACTGCCTAGTGAAATTGCAGGCACTTCTACCTGACAGATACGTTTCGTAGTTGGAACGTGGGTCAAGACATGAAGACAATGCGTCGTGACATTAAATTTGACTTAATTGGATGCCTAATTAATTTGTAAATAAAAACATGTAAAGTAGTAAAAAAATAATTCATAAAACGATTTAATAACAAGCTTTTATTAACTAATGCACTAAAAAGTTGAAAATAAATTATAGACTACTTTTTAAAAAACTATAAACAAAAGCGTGGGTCTCTTCCTAAGGATTACTAAAGGTATCCTATAGATACTAAAGTGACCCACGCTTTTCTTTATAGTTATTTAAATAGTAGTCTTTAATTTATTTTCTACTTTTTAGTGCATTAGTTCATAAAAGCTTGTTATTAAAACGTTTTTTTGTCTTAAGTTAATTGCTCATTTACGATAGCGTAAAGTATGACGTTTTGTATTTTTCAAACCCGCATTATGCACATAAAAGGGCATTATCATATGTTAAGAAAAATAAATTCTGCTTTTTCCCCAAACCGATGTAACGTGTATTATAACATTGTATTTACTAATAGACATGCACGGGCAGTGCTTCCTAATTTAGTCAAACTTAGTTTTTTCGTCTTTGTTATCAATTTCAGTGTTGGAAGGGATTCCTTACAACACAATTAATTATTACGTGTCAAATGGTTATGCGACCATTAAACCGTTAACTCCGATTTCATGAAGCAGTGATTTGATTTTGGAGTTGCCTCTTCTAGCAGAATTGCTAATTGGGTTTTAAAAATATTAAAACCAGGCAATATATTAAAATAATCTTAAAAATACAAATGTAAAAAAGGAAGCAACAGTTGTTTTATAACTTAATCCTTTATTTAAATTTTTTAGACTTGCTTACAATTATTTATATTACATTGCTGCAACTAGACAATTTTATGTTTAGTCGTTTTACGAAAATGAAAGCGAAAGTCTTAATACATCAAGTAGTAGAGAAATACTAAAAACTTTCAGTCAAAATTCTGCAAATCTTAATTGTCTCTGTTGCTGTTTTAATCATTTTATTTGATCTACTTTAAACATGTAAATTGTAAATTTCAAATACACGACGCATTTATTTGGTTTGATTTTTCTCTCTATACGTTATCGGGTGCAAAATATTTTCGTATCAAATTGGCAGCCATTATAAAAATTCAGAGCCTGCCTTACCAGTCTGTACTTGTTTGATTATACCTTTTGCCTATTCCACGGGGAAAGAAAAAAAAACCCAGCCAACTATCTTGAAACTGTGCTTCCTCTTTATTGTCCTATAAGCCCAGACATCTTACCAATTAGAGCCAGGCAAAACTAAATATTTAATTTTGATGAAGGTAATTTAAAAAAAAATACTGTTATGAAAAGAAACCTAGTTATTCTTTCAGTATACATATATAAAAAAAACTGTGTTCAACACGAGACACTAAGATCTTAACTAACATGCTCTTTGTTTGTTTTGAAGGTCTTAAATTTGACATAAACAGAGAATATTTTCACCACGCCAAAGATTTTTTTTGTGCACAACTCCAGTATACAGAAAACATAAGAGAAGACACTCAGATATCAGCTCTTGTCAACATGTCAGTCTATAGCAGGGGTCTCCAAACTTAGGCCCGCGGGCCGGATGCGGCCCGCGAGGTCCTCTCATCCGGCCCTCGGAGATCTTTTTGTCGTAGGTGACAGTGGAAAAATGCCAACCCAATGAGATGCCTGGAAGAAACTCTGGCCCCCGAAGTTATACTTGATAGTTAATGCGTCCCGCAGGCTGAAAAGTTTGGAGACCCCTGGTCTATAGGATCAGTGAACCAGAGGGGTAGATTTTGGTGGCGTCTATTTCAGAATCAGATTCTAAGCTTCAAGATTATAAAAGGGCTGGAACAAGAGTAGCAGGAAAAATATCGAAAACATTTTCTGAATTGGAAGTTTTTTATCAAATAGTTCAGATTGCAATGATGGCATTTTCCTATGTGAAATACATTATGTGAATACAACCGAATCTTTTGAAAGAATTGGGAAACATACAGAGATTTTACAAAGAAAATCACGTGACACATTTCTTTTGATGACTATATTAAATTTGTTGACATAATGGCCGATTTTCTTAAATCGTTTGAAGACCCAGGCAGACTGAAAGGTGCAGACATGACAATGTCATTACAGATGTCACATTCTGGTGGTGATAAGTTCAGCACAGACAAAAGTTTTGGTCAAATGAAAACAGAGTTAAATAAAAGTTACAAACAGATCAGTTCTTCTACATTTGAGGACATGGTGGATGATAAGATTAAGAATTTAACTCTTGATGTAAACAAAACATTACAGGTCATGGAAAAAAATAACTCAATTTAAAGACAGAGTTGAATAAAAATAAGTCGGCTGTTTTAAACGAATCAATCCAAACAATGTTAGCCAACACAAATAACCAAACAGAACAACTCAGTATCAGATTACACAAGGTGGAATTTCTTATAAAGAAAACTGCCTCAGAAGAGACTATGAACAGTACGACACACGAGGCAGATGGTCTCAACACAATTCCTCTACAAGAATTGCCAGATAAAAACATCGATCACCCATTGATTTTAAATCTATGAAACAGGTAATTAATTTTACAGGAAATAATAAGTGTTTGGATTTTGTACAGTAATGTGACGGTGGGAAATGAAGCAGATTGTATTGGATAAAGTTTACATACAAGACAGGCAATACCACAGACAACTTAGGTACACACAACCAAATGGCTTTTTCTACTTTAGATAAAGACAACGATAGGTGGTCTAGTAACTGTGCTGGGGTATATAAAGGCGGCTGGTGGTATATCGCATGTCATAGTGTGAACGTAAACGGTGTATGGGCTAATAAAGTTTATGGACAAGGCATTAACTGGTACAATATAACAACACATAATGGTTCTCTAGAGCAAGTTGCTGATTTTACAATCATTACAAGAATGTACAATTTTAAAGTTCACATTACCAAACATTTGCTACTACGTAAATATTAAACTTATTGTACAATGATAGCTTTATATTAATGTGGACTTCCTTTTTATTATATAACTAAAAATATATACCAGTGCTAACGTTAATAAAAACAAATATTAAAAAAGATTTCTCTAACAACGTGCTGTTCACTTATGAAGGCAAATCTATATCAACAAGCTTGTATTCTCCTTTCTGTATTAGATCCATGTATTTGAACCTGCTTAATACCAATAACTACATCAATACATTTCATAAATTGTTGCATACAATTGCAATGTAAATTATTTTTAAAGGGGCATTACTATCTAAGATTTCAATTATAAAGTTACACATTGTTTTCTATGTCTAACGATACATAACCGTTAATAAGTTGTTTATTATATATTAACATACATTGATGTGGTCCTGGTAGTACTTTTATTATGCATGTTCTGCATATTGACGAGATAGTGTTTCCCAAATCTACTTAGCTTTGTAGGTAAGTAACTCATTTTTAAATAATGTTATTTTCATTTAATTTATCGCTCCCTTGTGTTTTAGTGCTGTGTTTTTTTGAGAAAGAAATTAAACAAAACATAACAATAAAATAAATGCATTTTACAAGTTTGATATTACACAGTTAAAAAGAAATAAAACCTGTCTTTTCATTAATAAATTAACAAATCTTTCTGAATTTGTTTTATTACTTTATTTATAACAAGTTTTTCACTAATATGTTATGGACAGCTTACTATCCCACCACCAAGCCCCAACACATAGAACCTAATACTGTCACCTTCGAATAGAACCTCACATGGTAAAACACTACACACAACCATAACCGAATAAGTATTTATGTAAACACAATTTAATACTTATCAGAGGTGTTATTTGAATTGAGTTAATTAACAGACTCATTATCTCCCATTTGAGAAAGCATGAATAAAAAGAGCATAAGTAGTTTATTAAAGTGTTATATACTGTTGTGAGTTGTAAAGATCTTTATTTAAAAATAGAGTGTTTAGGACTTGATCATGACTTTGATATCGGAATAAAAATAACCTTGCGACAAATACTAGAATAAAACAATAAATAGAAAAGCCCCCTCTATGCTTCATTCATTGATTTTGAAAAGGCTTTTTTTTACTCTGGACAGAAACAACCTCTTGAAAATCTTACTACGGTTTTCCAGAAAGAATCATAAATGACATCAAAATCATATAGGAAGGGTTCCAATGCAACACACATAACTCTTCTTGCCAGCAGTCAAAAAGATCTGCATTATTCAGTAGCATTTTTTTTTATCTAACTTAAACACGGATAAAAAAAAATTGTGTGCGTGTGACCGAGCATCTTGGTCGTACAGGTCAAAGTTAGCAAGCTGGTGAGGATTAATAATATTGCTCACCCCACGAGTCCGTTTTTTTCGCCACGTGCGCTACGTGCCGCGCTGGTGCAGTGTAAAGCGCGTATACTTCACGAACTGCACGACTGATGTCTGTAAAATAGTTATTATGATGGTTTTACGTCCGGCTATAAAACTTGGTTATACACCAATTTCAGTCTTTTAAAATAGAAAAAAAAACATTCCAAAAGCCTGATCAAATTGGAATACCTTACGAGAAAGTTCAGGGGAGATCACTCCCGCTTTATTTTCCTCAATATTTCAGAACAATAGAATAGCATAACTAAAAACAGTTTGAATACCAAAATGGTGAAAAATAAATAAATAATAGCTCGGGAAATTAGTGCTCTATATTAGAAACAAAAATGAAATCGTTTAAAGTTAAATAAACAACAAAATAAACATCAAATTAAGTGCAATTGTATATCACATTGCACTGCAATTAAGTCTTAAACCTATGATAAGTTTGCAACAAATTGGTCAGGTGGAAAGGTTTACATTTAGCTCGCTAGTTGGATCCACGAGGGACGAAAAACAAAGCAAGAGGAAGAAGGTTAAATAAAAACTTGCATAATATGTTTTATTTACAAACGCAGGTCTTAAAAGATAAATATAAAATTTCTTAAAGTGTACGGGGAAAGTGGTTTCAAAATACAGCACATGTTTTAGCGGTCTCATGCTTAGATATGCGTGTCTGATATTTCATGAAACGTATACAGGTTTTAAGTTAGTGTTATGATAACTCTCTGATTGCTATGTTATCCTGCCTTCGTTTAAACAATTTCCACATCTGTAATCTGATTTTGATGCCACTTTATAATGGCTGTTGATTTCTCCGTTAAGTGTGTCAGTTTTATCTCGTCTAGAGTAAATTTGCTGTATCAGTTTCACGTGTAATCTCGAACTTTTAAGCTAAACATTAGAATTTTATCTTGTAACCGAAATATTTAAGTGTTTGCTAGTAAACAAAAGCTTAAGAAATTGTGCCAATGTCTAAGTAAAAAACATTCTTATCACATTCATCTTATGAGCTTTGCATTTGTGTAAGCAGTAACTCAAGTTTTAATGACGTCAAAGGGAAAGGGCGTAAAGAAAGATACTGGACGACCCTATTTAAACCAGCCCGCATTTCTGTTTTAGTAGTTAAAATTTGTCTCGCTAACTTTGGCTGTTTTGTGTGTGTTCATATATTTTTTAAAGAAAAACAACATTACGACTACAATGATTTTCACAGTGTTGTATGTGCTCGTCGTAGTAAATATTATTTCCAGTACAGGTAGGTGTCTGTTGCTAAAATTTGATATACCAAACTGAATTTAAACAATGCACTTTTAACACGTACATATGATTGAAATTAATAGAAAAGTTAGTTAATCAATGTATTACGTAAATTTAAGAAACAAATACACCTTTAATAAACAAATATACATTTTCTATTCTAAAATGTATAAGGTCTTTAAAAAAAAATCCACATAAGTAAATATTTTTAAAATATACAACTCAACAGCCAAATGGGAATCAGAAAAACTTGCATCCTCGTTCAATCGTTAAAAGGTTTTGCTCTCCCCTTCTTCTCTCTTATGGCACAGTGTCCTGTATTATTGCTTTGGATAAGCAGTTTGTTCTTGTGACATGACCATATATTATTTATAATTTGAGTGAAAAAATATACAAGAACAAAAGTCAATTATTTTCAACAATATACTCAATATCATATTGGAAATATTGCTGTTCTATGTATTTTCAGGATTAAAAATTGACATTAACAGAGAATATTTTTACCACGGCAAGAATTTATTTTGTGGACAACTCCAATGTACAGAAAACATAAGAGAAGACACTCAGATATCAGCTCTTGTCAACATGTCAGTCTATAGGATCAGTGAACCAGAAGGGAAGATTTTGGTGGCGTCTATTGCTGAATCAGATTCAAAGCTTCAAGATTACAAAAGGGCTGGAACAAGAGTAGATGGGAAAATATCGAAAAAGTTTTCTGAATTGGAAGTTTTTTTATCAAATAGTTCAGACTGCAATGATTGCATTTTCCTATGTGAAATACATTATGTGAATACAACAGGATCTATTAATAGAATTGGGAAACAGACGGAGAGTTTACCAAGAAAATCCCGTGACACATTTCTAATAATGAACCTGAAAGCTAAAACTTCTGACTATGTTAAATCTGTTGACAAAATGGCCGATTTTCTCAAATCGTTTGAAGACTCAGACAGACTGAAAGGTGCAGACATGACAATGTCATTACAGACGTCACATTCTGGTAGTAATAAATTCAGCACAGAGACAAGTTTTGGTCAAACTGATACAGAGCTAATTAACAGTTATAAACAGATCAGTTCTTCTACATTTGAGGACATGGTGGATGATAAGATAAACAATTTAACTCGTGATGTAAACAAAACATTACATATAATGGAAAACAAACTGAGTTTGAAGACAGAGTTAAACAAAAATATTTTAGGTCTTTTAAACGAATCAATGCAAACAATGTTAGCCAACACACAGAACCAAACAGAGCAGCTCAGTGTCAGATTAAATGAGATGGAAATAAACATAAAGAAAAGTATCACACAAGAGAATATTAATACAACAATAAACTTGGTAGCCGGTCTCAACAAAACTCTACAAAGTTTTATAGACGAGTACTACAAAAATCCTATGAACCTAAAATTAACAAAACAGGTAAACAATTTTTTTATGTCTATCTTTAAGGTGAAAATATTAATTTCATTGAAAGAAACTATTATGATTGCCGTAATAAATTGCTTTTATCAAACCTCATTTAACTAAATTATTTTGATTAGTAAATAATGTTAAAATAAACATATTTTTTTAAAAAAGTACAGTTAATATAAAATTCCATTTTATAAATATATTAGGTGATACAAAGTGTATTAGCCAGAAGAAAATAATGCTTTTCAACCTTAGCTTTAAAAAATATATTGTTATTTATTGTCTTTAAGTGTGTCAGGAACGATAACTCAAGTCTCCCAGAACAAGTGGCTTTTAAACTAGATGAAAGGAAACTTGCCTTGTGTGATACAAAAACTGATGGCGGGGGATGGATTATTATACAGGTACATTATGCTTCTATTTTTGGTAATCAATGTTAACGTTAAGGTTCAAATGTTTTCCAAATTAATTAGTATTTCCAATATTATTTCCCCTAATTAAGTCTAATTGATATCTGGTCTATATATTTACATTATATTGATTACATAAGG